>NW_026906299.1:0-82000 GCF_033807715.1 Cololabis saira | reverse complement strand
TTTTTTTTTTTTGGGGTGGGGGTGGGGGGTGGGGGAGGTGACATCTACTGCCAATCCAGGAAGCAAGAACACATGGAGGCACACATCAAGTATTGGAAATCTGCAACAAAAACCACAAACGAGACACAAAACCGACACGGAGCCGACCAAAACATGAGCAGCAATGGACCAAAACCTCGAGATCCGATCACAGTCTAAGCTAAGCTACCGCTAACTAACCCCAAAAACTACAGAGCAAGCATGCAGGTGAACAACCCAGTGTATACGTCTATGTGTGCGTATACGTGCGTGTGTATGTACATGTCTGTGTGGCCATGTGTGTGTGTGTGCACAATGTGGAAATTATTTCTCTGCATTCAACCCATTGCAAGTCAAACTAGGAGCAGTGGTCTCCCATGCAATGGTCCGGCGACCGGGGAGCGATAAGGGTTAAGGACCTTGCAAAGTGTTGACCCTCCTCTGTAGCCACTAGGCTACCACCGCAAAAGGCAACTGTCAGAAGTGGGATTCGAACCCACGCCTCCAGAGGAGACTGCGACCTGAACGCAGCGCCTTAGACCGCTCGGCCATCCTGACTGTATGCATTAACTAGGGCTGTCAATTTTTTTTTTTTTTTTTTTTTTTTTTTTTTAACCTTGTCTGCACACATATTAATGGTTGATACCATGCCGGTAAAACCTAAGGCATATATATGTGCATTATTACTATATTTAGTATATATTCATATATATACGCATACATACGCATACACATACATATATATACACATACAAACGCAGTGAGTTTTTTTTTTTTTGGGGTGGGGGTGGGGGGTGGGGGAGGTGACATCTACTGCCAATCCAGGAAGCAAGAACACATGGAGGCACACATCAAGTATTGGAAATCTGCAACAAAAACCACAAACGAAACACAAAACCGACACGGAGCCGACCAAAACATGAGCAGCAATCGACCAAAACCTCGAGATCCGATCACAGTCTAAGCTAAGCTACCGCTAACTAACCCCAAAAACTACAGAGCAAGCATGCAGATGAAAAAGCCAGTGTATACGTCTATGTGTGCGTATACGTGCGTGTGTATGTACATGTCTGTGTGGCCATGTGTGTGTGTGTGCACAATGTGGAAATTATTTCTCTGCATTCAACCCATTGCAAGTCAAACTAGGAGCAGTGGTCTCCCATGCAATGGCCCGGCGACCGGGGAGCGATAAGGGTTAAGGACCTTGCAAAGTGTTGACCCTCCTCTGTAGCCACTAGGCTACCACCCCAAAAGGCAACTGTCAGAAGTGGGATTCGAACCCACGTCTCCAGAGGAGACTGCGACCTGAACGCAGCGCCTTAAACCGCTCGGCCATCCTGACTGTATGCATTAACTAGGGCTGTCAATTTTTTATTTATTTTTTTTAATTTTTTTAACCTTGTCTGCACACATATTAATGGTTGATACCATGCCGGTAAAACCTAAGGCATATATATGTGCATTATTACTATATTTAGTATATATTCATATATATACGCATACATACGCATACACATACATATATATACACATACAAACGCAGTGAGTTTTTTTTTTTTGGGGTGGGGGTGGGGGGTGGGGGAGGTGACATCTACTGCCAATCCAGGAAGCAAGAACACATGGAGGCACACATCAAGTATTGGAAATCTGCAACAAAAACCACAAACGAAACACAAAACCGACACGGAGCCGACCAAAACATGAGCAGCAATGGACCAAAACCTCGAGATCTGATCACAGTCTAAGCTAAGCTACCGCTAACTAACCCCAAAAACTACAGAGCAAGCATGCAGGTGAACAAGCCAGTGTATACGTCTATGTGTGCATATACGTGCGTGTGTATGTACATGTCTGTGTGGCCATGTGTGTGTGTGTGCACAATGTGGAAATTATTTCTCTGCATTCAACCCATTGCAAGTCAAACTAGGAGCAGTGGTCTCCCATGCAATGGCCCGGCGACCGGGGAGCGATAAGGGTTAAGGACCTTGCAAAGTGTTGACCCTCCTCTGTAGCCACTAGGCTACCACCCCAAAAGGCAACTGTCAGAAGTGGGATTCAAACCCATGCCTCCAGAGGAGACTGCGACCTGAACGCAGCGCCTTAGACCGCTCGGCCATCCTGACTGTATGCATTAACGAGGGCTGTCAATTTATTTATTTATTTATTTTTTTTTTTAACCTTGTCTGCACACATATTAATGGTTGATACCATGCCGGTAAAACCTAAGGCATATATATGTGCATTATTACTATATTTAGTATATATTCATATATATACGCATACATACGCATACACATACATATATATACACATACAAACGCAGTGAGTTTTTTTTTTTTGGGGTGGGGGTGGGGGGTGGGGGAGGTGACATCTACTGCCAATCCAGGAAGCAAGAACACATGGAGGCACACATCAAGTATTGGAAATCTGCAACAAAAACCACAAACGAAACACAAAACCGACACGGAGCCGACCAAAACATGAGCAGCAATGGACCAAAACCTCGAGATCCGATCACAGTCTAAGCTAAGCTACCGCTAACTAACCCCAAAAACTACAGAGCAAGCATGCAGGTGAACAAGCCAGTGTATACGTCTATGTGTGCGTATACGTGCGTGTGTATGTACATGTCTGTGTGGCCATGTGTGTGTGTGTGCACAATGTGGAAATTATTTCTCTGCATTCAACCCATTGCAAGTCAAACTAGGAGCAGTGGTCTCTCATGCAATGGCCCGGCGACCGGGGAGCGATAAGGGTTAAGGACTTTGCAAAGTGTTGACCCTCCTCTGTAGCCACTAGGCTACCACCCCAAAAGGCAACTGTCAGAAGTGGGATTCGAACCCACGCCTCCAGAGGAGACTGCGACCTGAACGCAGCGCCTTAGACCGCTCGGCCATCCTGACTGTATGCATTAACTAGGGCTGTCAATTTTTTTTTTTTTTTTTTTTTTTTTTTTTTTAACCTTGTCTGCACACATATTAATGGTTGATACCATGCCGGTAAAACCTAAGGCATATATATGTGCATTATTACTATATTTAGTATATATACATATATATACGCATACATACGCATACACATACATATATATACACATACAAACCCAGTGAGTTTTTTTTTTTTTGGGGTGGGGGTGGGGGGTGGGGGAGGTGACATCTACTGCCAATCCAGGAAGCAAGAACACATGGAGGCACACATCAAGTATTGGAAATCTGCAACAAAAACCACAAACGAGACACAAAACCGACACGGAGCCGACCAAAACATGAGCAGCAATGGACCAAAACCTCGAGATCCGATCACAGTCTAAGCTAAGCTACCGCTAACTAACCCCAAAAACTACAGAGCAAGCATGCAGGTGAACAAGCCAGTGTATACGTCTATGTGTGCGTATACGTGCGTGTGTATGTACATGTCTGTGTGGCCATGTGTGTGTGTGTGCACAATGTGGAAATTATTTCTCTGCATTCAACCCATTGCAAGTCAAACTAGGAGCAGTGGTCTCCCATGCAATGGCCCGGCGACCGGGGAGCGATAAGGGTTAAGGACCTTGCAAAGTGTTGACCCTCCTCTGTAGCCACTAGGCTACCACCCCAAAAGGCAACTGTCAGAAGTGGGATTCGAACCCACGCCTCCAGAGGAGACTGCTACCTGAACGCAGCGCCTTAGACCGCTCGGCCATCCTGACTGTATGCATTAACTAGGGCTGTCAATTTTTTATTTATTTTTTTTAATTTTTTTAACCTTGTCTGCACACATATTAATGGTTGATACCATGCCGGTAAAACCTAAGGCATATATATGTGCATTATTACTATATTTAGTATATATTCATATATATACGCATACATACGCATACACATACATATATATACACATACAAACGCAGTGAGTTTTTTTTTTTTGGGGTGGGGGTGGGGGGTGGGGGAGGTGACATCTACTGCCAATCCAGGAAGCAAGAACACATGGAGGCACACATCAAGTATTGGAAATCTGCAACAAAAACCACAAACGAAACACAAAACCGACACGGAGCCGACCAAAACATGAGCAGCAATGGACCAAAACCTCGAGATCTGATCACAGTCTAAGCTAAGCTACCGCTAACTAACCCCAAAAACTACAGAGCAAGCATGCAGGTGAACAAGCCAGTGTATACGTCTATGTGTGCATATACGTGCGTGTGTATGTACATGTCTGTGTGGCCATGTGTGTGTGTGTGCACAATGTGGAAATTATTTCTCTGCATTCAACCCATTGCAAGTCAAACTAGGAGCAGTGGTCTCCCATGCAATGGCCCGGCGACCGGGGAGCGATAAGGGTTAAGGACCTTGCAAAGTGTTGACCCTCCTCTGTAGCCACTAGGCTACCACCCCAAAAGGCAACTGTCAGAAGTGGGATTCAAACCCATGCCTCCAGAGGAGACTGCGACCTGAACGCAGCGCCTTAGACCGCTCGGCCATCCTGACTGTATGCATTAACGAGGGCTGTCAATTTATTTATTTATTTATTTTTTTTTTTAACCTTGTCTGCACACATATTAATGGTTGATACCATGCCGGTAAAACCTAAGGCATATATATGTGCATTATTACTATATTTAGTATATATACATATATATACGCATACATACGCATACACATACATATATATACACATACAAACGCAGTGAGTTTTTTTTTTTTGGGGTGGGGGTGGGGGGTGGGGGAGGTGACATCTACTGCCAATCCAGGAAGCAAGAACACATGGAGGCACACATCAAGTATTGGAAATCTGCAACAAAAACCACAAACGAAACACAAAACCGACACGGAGCCGACCAAAACATGAGCAGCAATGGACCAAAACCTCGAGATCCGATCACAGTCTAAGCTAAGCTACCGCTAACTAACCCCAAAAACTACAGAGCAAGCATGCAGGTGAACAAGCCAGTGTATACGTCTATGTGTGCGTATACGTGCGTGTGTATGTACATGTCTGTGTGGCCATGTGTGTGTGTGTGCACAATGTGGAAATTATTTCTCTGCATTCAACCCATTGCAAGTCAAACTAGGAGCAGTGGTCTCCCATGCAATGGCCCGGCGACCGGGGAGCGATAAGGGTTAAGGACCTTGCAAAGTGTTGACCCTCCTCTGTAGCCACTAGGCTACCACCCCAAAAGGCAACTGTCAGAAGTGGGATTCGAACCCACGCCTCCAGAGGAGACTGCGACCTGAACGCAGCGCCTTAGACCGCTCGGCCATCCTGACTGTATGCATTAACTAGGGCTGTCAATTTTTTATTTATTTTTTTTAATTTTTTTAACCTTGTCTGCACACATATTAATGGTTGATACCATGCCGGTAAAACCTAAGGCATATATATGTGCATTATTACTATATTTAGTATATATTCATATATATACGCATACATACGCATACACATACATATATATACACATACAAACGCAGTGAGTTTTTTTTTTTTGGGGTGGGGGTGGGGGGTGGGGGAGGTGACATCTACTGCCAATCCAGGAAGCAAGAACACATGGAGGCACACATCAAGTATTGGAAATCTGCAACAAAAACCACAAACGAAACACAAAACCGACACGGAGCCGACCAAAACATGAGCAGCAATGGACCAAAACCTCGAGATCTGATCACAGTCTAAGCTAAGCTACCGCTAACTAACCCCAAAAACTACAGAGCAAGCATGCAGGTGAACAAGCCAGTGTATACGTCTATGTGTGCATATACGTGCGTGTGTATGTACATGTCTGTGTGGCCATGTGTGTGTGTGTGCACAATGTGGAAATTATTTCTCTGCATTCAACCCATTGCAAGTCAAACTAGGAGCAGTGGTCTCCCATGCAATGGCCCGGCGACCGGGGAGCGATAAGGGTTAAGGACCTTGCAAAGTGTTGACCCTCCTCTGTAGCCACTAGGCTACCACCCCAAAAGGCAACTGTCAGAAGTGGGATTCAAACCCATGCCTCCAGAGGAGACTGCGACCTGAACGCAGCGCCTTAGACCGCTCGGCCATCCTGACTGTATGCATTAACGAGGGCTGTCAATTTATTTATTTATTTATTTTTTTTTTTAACCTTGTCTGCACACATATTAATGGTTGATACCATGCCGGTAAAACCTAAGGCATATATATGTGCATTATTACTATATTTAGTATATATTCATATATATACGCATACATACGCATACACATACATATATATACACATACAAACGCAGTGAGTTTTTTTTTTTTTGGGGTGGGGGTGGGGGGTGGGGGAGGTGACATCTACTGCCAATCCAGGAAGCAAGAACACATGGAGGCACACATCAAGTATTGGAAATCTGCAACAAAAACCACAAACGAAACACAAAACCGACACGGAGCCGACCAAAACATGAGCAGCAATGGACCAAAACCTCGAGATCCGATCACAGTCTAAGCTAAGCTACCGCTAACTAACCCCAAAAACTACAGAGCAAGCATGCAGGTGAACAAGCCAGTGTATACGTCTATGTGTGCGTATACGTGCGTGTGTATGTACATGTCTGTGTGGCCATGTGTGTGTGTGTGCACAATGTGGAAATTATTTCTCTGCATTCAACCCATTGCAAGTCAAACTAGGAGCAGTGGTCTCTCATGCAATGGCCCGGCGACCGGGGAGCGATAAGGGTTAAGGACTTTGCAAAGTGTTGACCCTCCTCTGTAGCCACTAGGCTACCACCCCAAAAGGCAACTGTCAGAAGTGGGATTCGAACCCACGCCTCCAGAGGAGACTGCGACCTGAACGCAGCGCCTTAGACCGCTCGGCCATCCTGACTGTATGCATGAACTAGGGCTGTCAATTTTTTTTTTTTTTTTTTTTTTTTTTTTTTTAACCTTGTCTGCACACATATTAATGGTTGATACCATGCCGGTAAAACCTAAGGCATATATATGTGCATTATTACTATATTTAGTATATATACATATATATACGCATACATACGCATACACATACATATATATACACATACAAACCCAGTGAGTTTTTTTTTTTTTGGGGTGGGGGTGGGGGGTGGGGGAGGTGACATCTACTGCCAATCCAGGAAGCAAGAACACATGGAGGCACACATCAAGTATTGGAAATCTGCAACAAAAACCACAAACGAGACACAAAACCGACACGGAGCCGACCAAAACATGAGCAGCAATGGACCAAAACCTCGAGATCCGATCACAGTCTAAGCTAAGCTACCGCTAACTAACCCCAAAAACTACAGAGCAAGCATGCAGGTGAACAAGCCAGTGTATACGTCTATGTGTGCGTATACGTGCGTGTGTATGTACATGTCTGTGTGGCCATGTGTGTGTGTGTGCACAATGTGGAAATTATTTCTCTGCATTCAACCCATTGCAAGTCAAACTAGGAGCAGTGGTCTCCCATGCAATGGCCCGGCGACCGGGGAGCGATAAGGGTTAAGGACCTTGCAAAGTGTTGACCCTCCTCTGTAGCCACTAGGCTACCACCCCAAAAGGCAACTGTCAGAAGTGGGATTCGAACCCACGCCTCCAGAGGAGACTGCGACCTGAACGCAGCGCCTTAGACCGCTCGGCCATCCTGACTGTATGCATTAACTAGGGCTGTCAATTTTTTTTTTTTTTTTTTTTTTTTTTTTTTTTTTTTTAACTTGTCTGCACACATATTAATGGTTGATACCATGCCGGTAAAACCTAAGGCATATATATGTGCATTATTACTATATTTAGTATATATACATATATATACGCATACATACGCATACACATACATATATATACACATACAAACCCAGTGAGTTTTTTTTTTTTTTGGGGTGGGGGTGGGGGGTGGGGGAGGTGACATCTACTGCCAATCCAGGAAGCAAGAACACATGGAGGCACACATCAAGTATTGGAAATCTGCAACAAAAACCACAAACGAGACACAAAACCGACACGGAGCCGACCAAAACATGAGCAGCAATGGACCAAAACCTCGAGATCCGATCACAGTCTAAGCTAAGCTACCGCTAACTAACCCCAAAAACTACAGAGCAAGCATGCAGGTGAACAAGCCAGTGTATACGTCTATGTGTGCGTATACGTGCGTGTGTATGTACATGTCTGTGTGGCCATGTGTGTGTGTGTGTGCACAATGTGGAAATTATTTCTCTGCATTCAACCCATTGCAAGTCAAACTAAGTGCCTGACGCCTCCAGAGGAGACTGCGACCTGAACGCAGCGCCTTAGACCGCTCGGCCATCCTGACTGTATGCATTAACTAGGGCCGTCAATTTTTTTTTTTTTTTTTTTTTTTTTTTTTTTTCGCTTGTCTGCACACATATTAATGGTTGATACCACGCCGGTAAAACCTAAGGCATATATATGTGCATTATTACTATATTTAGTATATATTCATATATATATACGCATACATACGCATACACATACATATATATACACATACAAACGCAGTGAGTTTTTTTTTTTTTGGGGTGGGGGTGGGGGGTGGGGGAGGTGACATCTACTGCCAATCCAGGAAGCAAGAACACATGGAGGCACACATCAAGTATTGGAAATCTGCAACAAAAACCACAAACGAAACACAAAACCGACACGGAGCCGACCAAAACATGAGCAGCAATGGACCAAAACCTCGAGATCCGATCACAGTCTAAGCTAAGCTACCGCTAACTAACCCCAAAAACTACAGAGCAAGCATGCAGGTGAACAAGCCAGTGTATACGTCTATGTGTGCGTATACGTGCGTGTGTATGTACATGTCTGTGTGGCCATGTGTGTGTGTGTGCACAATGTGGAAATTATTTCTCTGCATTCAACCCATTGCAAGTCAAACTAGGAGCAGTGGTCTCCCATGCAATGGTCCGGCGACCGGGGAGCGATAAGGGTTAAGGACCTTGCAAAGTGTTGACCCTCCTCTGTAGCCACTAGGCTACCACCCCAAAAGGCAACTGTCAGAAGTGGGATTCGAACCCACGCCTCCAGAGGAGACTGCGACCTGAACGCAGCGCCTTAGACCGCTCGGCCATCCTGACTGTATGCATTAACTAGGGCTGTCAATTTTTTTTTTTTTTTTTTTTTTTTTTTTAACCTTGTCTGCACACATATTAATGGTTGATACCATGCCGGTAAAACCTAAGGCATATATATGTGCATTATTACTATATTTAGTATATATACATATATATACGCATACATACGCATACACATACATATATATACACATACAAACCCAGTGAGTTTTTTTTTTTTTGGGGTGGGGGTGGGGGGTGGGGGAGGTGACATCTACTGCCAATCCAGGAAGCAAGAACACATGGAGGCACACATCAAGTATTGGAAATCTGCAACAAAAACCACAAACGAGACACAAAACCGACACGGAGCCGACCAAAACATGAGCAGCAATGGACCAAAACCTCGAGATCCGATCACAGTCTAAGCTAAGCTACCGCTAACTAACCCCAAAAACTACAGAGCAAGCATGCAGGTGAACAAGCCAGTGTATACGTCTATGTGTGCGTATACGTGCGTGTGTATGTACATGTCTGTGTGGCCATGTGTGTGTGTGTGCACAATGTGGAAATTATTTCTCTGCATTCAACCCATTGCAAGTCAAACTAGGAGCAGTGGTCTCCCATGCAATGGTCCGGCGACCGGGGAGCGATAAGGGTTAAGGACCTTGCAAAGTGTTGACCCTCCTCTGTAGCCACTAGGCTACCACCCCAAAAGGCAACTGTCAGAAGTGGGATTCGAACCCACGCCTCCAGAGGAGACTGCGACCTGAACGCAGCGCCTTAGACCGCTCGGCCATCCTGACTGTATGCATTAACTAGGGCTGTCAATTTTTTTTTTTTTTTTTTTTTTTTTTTTTAACCTTGTCTGCACACATATTAATGGTTGATACCATGCCGGTAAAACCTAAGGCATATATATGTGCATTATTACTATATTTAGTATATATTCATATATATACGCATACATACGCATACACATACATATATATACACATACAAACGCAGTGAGTTTTTTTTTTTTGGGGTGGGGGTGGGGGGTGGGGGAGGTGACATCTACTGCCAATCCAGGAAGCAAGAACACATGGAGGCACACATCAAGTATTGGAAATCTGCAACAAAAACCACAAACGAAACACAAAACCGACACGGAGCCGACCAAAACATGAGCAGCAATGGACCAAAACCTCGAGATCCGATCACAGTCTAAGCTAAGCTACCGCTAACTAACCCCAAAAACTACAGAGCAAGCATGCAGATGAAAAAGCCAGTGTATACGTCTATGTGTGCGTGTGTATGTACATGTCTGTGTGGCCATGTGTGTGTGTGTGCACAATGTGGAAATTATTTCTCTGCATTCAACCCATTGCAAGTCAAACTAGGAGCAGTGGTCTCCCATGCAATGGTCCGGCGACCGGGGAGCGATAAGGGTTAAGGACCTTGCAAAGTGTTGACCCTCCTCTGTAGCCACTAGGCTACCACCCCAAAAGGCAACTGTCAGAAGTGGGATTCGAACCCACGCCTCCAGAGGAGACTGCGACCTGAACGCAGCGCCTTAGACCGCTCGGCCATCCTGACTGTATGCATTAACTAGGGCTGTCAATTTTTTTTTTTTTTTTTTTTTTTTTTTTTAACCTTGTCTGCACACATATTAATGGTTGATACCATGCCGGTAAAACCTAAGGCATATATATGTGCATTATTACTATATTTAGTATATATTCATATATATACGCATACATACGCATACACATACATATATATACACATACAAACGCAGTGAGTTTTTTTTTTTTGGGGTGGGGGTGGGGGGTGGGGGAGGTGACATCTACTGCCAATCCAGGAAGCAAGAACACATGGAGGCACACATCAAGTATTGGAAATCTGCAACAAAAACCACAAACGAAACACAAAACCGACACGGAGCCGACCAAAACATGAGCAGCAATGGACCAAAACCTCGAGATCCGATCACAGTCTAAGCTAAGCTACCGCTAACTAACCCCAAAAACTACAGAGCAAGCATGCAGATGAAAAAGCCAGTGTATACGTCTATGTGTGCGTGTGTATGTACATGTCTGTGTGGCCATGTGTGTGTGTGTGCACAATGTGGAAATTATTTCTCTGCATTCAACCCATTGCAAGTCAAACTAGGAGCAGTGGTCTCCCATGCAATGGCCCGGCGACCGGGGAGCGATAAGGGTTAAGGACCTTGCAAAGTGTTGACCCTCCTCTGTAGCCACTAGGCTACCACCCCAAAAGGCAACTGTCAGAAGTGGGATTCGAACCCACGCCTCCAGAGGAGACTGCGACCTGAACGCAGCGCCTTAGACCGCTCTGCCATCCTGACTGTATGCATTAACTAGGGCTGTCAATTTTTTTTTTTTTTTTTTTTTTTTTTTTTAACCTTGTCTGCACACATATTAATGGTTGATACCATGCCGGTAAAACCTAAGGCATATATATGTGCATTATTACTATATTTAGTATATATTCATATATATACGCATACATACGCATACACATACATATATATACACATACAAACGCAGTGAGTTTTTTTTTTTTTGGGGTGGGGGTGGGGGGTGTGGGAGGTGACATCTACTGCCAATCCAGGAAGCAAGAACACATGGAGGCACACATCAAGTATTGGAAATCTGCAACAAAAACCACAAACGAAACACAAAACCGACACGGAGCCGACCAAAACATGAGCAGCAATGGACCAAAACCTCGAGATCCGATCACAGTCTAAGCTAAGCTACCGCTAACTAACCCCAAAAACTACAGAGCAAGCATGCAGGTGAACAAGCCAGTGTATACGTCTATGTGTGCGTATACGTGCGTGTGTATGTACATGTCTGTGTGGCCATGTGTGTGTGTGTGCAGCATGTGGAAATTATTTCTCTGCATTCAACCCATTGCAAGTCAAACTAGGAGCAGTGGTCTCCCATGCAATGGTCCGGCGACCGGGGAGCGATAAGGGTTAAGGACCTTGCAAAGTGTTGACCCTCCTCTGTAGCCACTAGGCTACCACCCCAAAAGGCAACTGTCAGAAGTGGGATTCGAACCCACGCCTCCAGAGGAGACTGCGACCTGAACGCAGCGCCTTAGACCGCTCGGCCATCCTGACTGTATGCATTAACTAGGGCTGTCAATTTTTTTTTTTTTTTTTTTTTTTTTTTTAACCTTGTCTGCACACATATTAATGGTTGATACCATGCCGGTAAAACCTAAGGCATATATATGTGCATTATTACTATATTTAGTATATATACATATATATACGCATACATACGCATACACATACATATATATACACATACAAACGCAGTGAGTTTTTTTTTTTTTGGGGTGGGGGTGGGGGGTGGGGGAGGTGACATCTACTGCCAATCCAGGAAGCAAGAACACATGGAGGCACACATCAAGTATTGGAAATCTGCAACAAAAACCACAAACGAAACACAAAACCGACACGGAGCCGACCAAAACATGAGCAGCAATCGACCAAAACCTCGAGATCCGATCACAGTCTAAGCTAAGCTACCGCTAACTAACCCCAAAAACTACAGAGCAAGCATGCAGGTGAACAAGCCAGTGTATACGTCTATGTGTGCGTATACGTGCGTGTGTATGTACATGTCTGTGTGGCTATGTTTGTGTGTGTGCACAATGTGGAAATTATTTCTCTGCATTCAACCCATTGCAAGTCAAACTAGGAGCAGTGGTCTCCCATGCAATGGCCCGGCGACCGGGGAGCGATAAGGGTTAAGGACCTTGCAAAGTGTTGACCCTCCTCTGTAGCCACTAGGCTACCACCCCAAAAGGCAACTGTCAGAAGTGGGATTCGAACCCACGCCTCCAGAGGAGACTGCGACCTGAACGCAGCGCCTTAGACCGCTCGGCCATCCTGACTGTATGCATTAACTAGGGCTGTCAATTTTTTTTTTTTTTTTTTTTTTTTTTTTAACCTTGTCTGCACACATATTAATGGTTGATACCATGCCGGTAAAACCTAAGGCATATATATGTGCATTATTACTATATTTAGTATATAGACATATATATACGCATACATACGCATACACATACATATATATACACATACAAACGCAGTGAGTTTTTTTTTTTTTGGGGTGGGGGTGGGGGGTGGGGGAGGTGACATCTACTGCCAATCCAGGAAGCAAGAACACATGGAGGCACACATCAAGTATTGGAAATCTGCAACAAAAACCACAAACGAAACACAAAACCGACACGGAGCCGACCAAAACATGAGCAGCAATCGACCAAAACCTCGAGATCCGATCACAGTCTAAGCTAAGCTACCGCTAACTAACCCCAAAAACTACAGAGCAAGCATGCAGATGAAAAAGCCAGTGTATACGTCTATGTGTGCGTATACGTGCGTGTGTATGTACATGTCTGTGTGGCCATGTGTGTGTGTGTGCACAATGTGGAAATTATTTCTCTGCATTCAACCCATTGCAAGTCAAACTAGGAGCAGTGGTCTCCCATGCAATGGCCCGGCGACCGGGGAGCGATAAGGGTTAAGGACCTTGCAAAGTGTTGACCCTCCTCTGTAGCCACTAGGCTACCACCCCAAAAGGCAACTGTCAGAAGTGGGATTCGAACCCACGTCTCCAGAGGAGACTGCGACCTGAACGCAGCGCCTTAGACCGCTCGGCCATCCTGACTGTATGCATTAACTAGGGCTGTCAATTTTTTATTTATTTTTTTTAATTTTTTTAACCTTGTCTGCACACATATTAATGGTTGATACCATGCCGGTAAAACCTAAGGCATATATATGTGCATTATTACTATATTTAGTATATATTCATATATATACGCATACATACGCATACACATACATATATATACACATACAAACGCAGTGAGTTTTTTTTTTTTGGGGTGGGGGTGGGGGGTGGGGGAGGTGACATCTACTGCCAATCCAGGAAGCAAGAACACATGGAGGCACACATCAAGTATTGGAAATCTGCAACAAAAACCACAAACGAAACACAAAACCGACACGGAGCCGACCAAAACATGAGCAGCAATGGACCAAAACCTCGAGATCTGATCACAGTCTAAGCTAAGCTACCGCTAACTAACCCCAAAAACTACAGAGCAAGCATGCAGGTGAACAAGCCAGTGTATACGTCTATGTGTGCATATACGTGCGTGTGTATGTACATGTCTGTGTGGCCATGTGTGTGTGTGTGCACAATGTGGAAATTATTTCTCTGCATTCAACCCATTGCAAGTCAAACTAGGAGCAGTGGTCTCCCATGCAATGGCCCGGCGACCGGGGAGCGATAAGGGTTAAGGACCTTGCAAAGTGTTGACCCTCCTCTGTAGCCACTAGGCTACCACCCCAAAAGGCAACTGTCAGAAGTGGGATTCAAACCCATGCCTCCAGAGGAGACTGCGACCTGAACGCAGCGCCTTAGACCGCTCGGCCATCCTGACTGTATGCATTAACGAGGGCTGTCAATTTATTTATTTATTTATTTTTTTTTTTAACCTTGTCTGCACACATATTAATGGTTGATACCATGCCGGTAAAACCTAAGGCATATATATGTGCATTATTACTATATTTAGTATATATTCATATATATACGCATACATACGCATACACATACATATATATACACATACAAACGCAGTGAGTTTTTTTTTTTTTGGGGTGGGGGTGGGGGGTGGGGGAGGTGACATCTACTGCCAATCCAGGAAGCAAGAACACATGGAGGCACACATCAAGTATTGGAAATCTGCAACAAAAACCACAAACGAAACACAAAACCGACACGGAGCCGACCAAAACATGAGCAGCAATGGACCAAAACCTCGAGATCCGATCACAGTCTAAGCTAAGCTACCGCTAACTAACCCCAAAAACTACAGAGCAAGCATGCAGGTGAACAAGCCAGTGTATACGTCTATGTGTGCGTATACGTGCGTGTGTATGTACATGTCTGTGTGGCCATGTGTGTGTGTGTGCACAATGTGGAAATTATTTCTCTGCATTCAACCCATTGCAAGTCAAACTAGGAGCAGTGGTCTCTCATGCAATGGCCCGGCGACCGGGGAGCGATAAGGGTTAAGGACTTTGCAAAGTGTTGACCCTCCTCTGTAGCCACTAGGCTACCACCCCAAAAGGCAACTGTCAGAAGTGGGATTCGAACCCACGCCTCCAGAGGAGACTGCGACCTGAACGCAGCGCCTTAGACCGCTCGGCCATCCTGACTGTATGCATTAACTAGGGCTGTCAATTTTTTTTTTTTTTTTTTTTTTTTTTTTTAACCTTGTCTGCACACATATTAATGGTTGATACCATGCCGGTAAAACCTAAGGCATATATATGTGCATTATTACTATATTTAGTATATATTCATATATATACGCATACATACGCATACACATACATATATATACACATACAAACGCAGTGAGTTTTTTTTTTTTGGGGTGGGGGTGGGGGGTGGGGGAGGTGACATCTACTGCCAATCCAGGAAGCAAGAACACATGGAGGCACACATCAAGTATTGGAAATCTGCAACAAAAACCACAAACGAAACACAAAACCGACACGGAGCCGACCAAAACATGAGCAGCAATGGACCAAAACCTCGAGATCCGATCACAGTCTAAGCTAAGCTACCGCTAACTAACCCCAAAAACTACAGAGCAAGCATGCAGGTGAACAAGCCAGTGTATACGTCTATGTGTGCGTATACGTGCGTGTGTATGTACATGTCTGTGTGGCCATGTGTGTGTGTGTGCACAATGTGGAAATTATTTCTCTGCATTCAACCCATTGCAAGTCAAACTAGGAGCAGTGGTCTCCCATGCAATGGTCCGGCGACCGGGGAGCGATAAGGGTTAAGGACCTTGCAAAGTGTTGACCCTCCTCTGTAGCCACTAGGCTACCACCCCAAAAGGCAACTGTCAGAAGTGGGATTCGAACCCACGCCTCCAGAGGAGACTGCGACCTGAACGCAGCGCCTTAGACCGCTCGGCCATCCTGACTGTATGCATTAACTAGGGCTGTCAATTTTTTTTTTTTTTTTTTTTTTTTTTTTAACCTTGTCTGCACACATATTAATGGTTGATACCATGCCGGTAAAACCTAAGGCATATATATGTGCATTATTACTATATTTAGTATATATACATATATATACGCTGTTGTCTGTCTGATGTCTGCTGTTGCTGCTTCCGCCTGCCTGCACCCCCCCCCCCTCTGGTCATCCCGCTGCTGCTTCCACATGACTGTTGTGTGCTGCTGATGCCCCCCCCCCCCTCTGGTCATCCCGCTTCTGCTTCCACATGACTGTTGTGTGCTGCTGACGCCCCCCCCCCCCCCCCACCTCTGGTCATCCCGTTGCTGCTTCCACCTGCCTGCTGTGTGCTGTCGACGTCCCTGACTCCCCCAGTCTGGCCTTCGGCAGGAGGGTCCCCCCTTATGAGCCTGGTCCTGCTCAAGGTTTCTTCCCTCCTAAAGGGGAGTTTTTCCTTGCCACTGTTTGGCTTAAGGCTTTTCTTCCACTAAGGGAGTTTTTACCTGCCATTGTTTATATAATAATTGCTCGGGGGTTTATGTTTATGTTTATGTTTATGTTTATGTTTATGTTTATGTTTATGTTCATGTTCTGGATCTCTGGAAAGCGTCTAGAGACAACATCTGTTGTATTAGACGCTATATAAATAAAATTGAATTGAATTGAATTGAATACGCATACATACGCATACACATACATATATATACACATACAAACGCAGTGAGTTTTTTTTTTTTTTGGGGTGGGGGTGGGGGGTGGGGGAGGTGACATCTACTGCCAATCCAGGAAGCAAGAACACATGGAGGCACACATCAAGTATTGGAAATCTGCAACAAAAACCACAAACGAAACACAAAACCGACACAGAGCCGACCAAAACATGAGCAGCAATCGACCAAAACCTCGAGATCCGATCACAGTCTAAGCTAAGCTACCGCTAACTAACCCCAAAAACTACAGAGCAAGCATGCAGGTGAACAAGCCAGTGTATACGTCTATGTGTGCGTATACGTGCGTGTGTATGTACATGTCTGTGTGGCTATGTTTGTGTGTGTGCACAATGTGGAAATTATTTCTCTGCATTCAACCCATTGCAAGTCAAACTAGGAGCAGTGGTCTCCCATGCAATGGCCCGGCGACCGGGGAGCGATAAGGGTTAAGGACCTTGCAAAGTGTTGACCCTCCTCTGTAGCCACTAGGCTACCACCCCAAAAGGCAACTGTCAGAAGTGGGATTCGAACCCACGCCTCCAGAGGAGACTGCGACCTGAACGCAGCGCCTTAGACCGCTCGGCCATCCTGACTGTATGCATTAACTAGGGCTGTCAATTTTTTTTTTTTTTTTTTTTTTTTTTTTAACCTTGTCTGCACACATATTAATGGTTGATACCATGCCGGTAAAACCTAAGGCATATATATGTGCATTATTACTATATTTAGTATATAGACATATATATACGCATACATACGCATACACATACATATATATACACATACAAACGCAGTGAGTTTTTTTTTTTTTGGGGTGGGGGTGGGGGGTGGGGGAGGTGACATCTACTGCCAATCCAGGAAGCAAGAACACATGGAGGCACACATCAAGTATTGGAAATCTGCAACAAAAACCACAAACGAAACACAAAACCGACACGGAGCCGACCAAAACATGAGCAGCAATCGACCAAAACCTCGAGATCCGATCACAGTCTAAGCTAAGCTACCGCTAACTAACCCCAAAAACTACAGAGCAAGCATGCAGATGAAAAAGCCAGTGTATACGTCTATGTGTGCGTATACGTGCGTGTGTATGTACATGTCTGTGTGGCCATGTGTGTGTGTGTGCACAATGTGGAAATTATTTCTCTGCATTCAACCCATTGCAAGTCAAACTAGGAGCAGTGGTCTCCCATGCAATGGCCCGGCGACCGGGGAGCGATAAGGGTTAAGGACCTTGCAAAGTGTTGACCCTCCTCTGTAGCCACTAGGCTACCACCCCAAAAGGCAACTGTCAGAAGTGGGATTCGAACCCACGCCTCCAGAGGAGACTGCGACCTGAACGCAGCGCCTTAGACCGCTCGGCCATCCTGACTGTATGCATTAACTAGGGCTGTCAATTTTTTTTTTTTTTTTTTTTTTTTTTTTAACCTTGTCTGCACACATATTAATGGTTGATACCATGCCGGTAAAACCTAAGGCATATATATGTGCATTATTACTATATTTAGTATATAGACATATATATACGCATACATACGCATACACATACATATATATACACATACAAACGCAGTGAGTTTTTTTTTTTTTGGGGTGGGGGTGGGGGGTGGGGGAGGTGACATCTACTGCCAATCCAGGAAGCAAGAACACATGGAGGCACACATCAAGTATTGGAAATCTGCAACAAAAACCACAAACGAAACACAAAACCGACACGGAGCCGACCAAAACATGAGCAGCAATCGACCAAAACCTCGAGATCCGATCACAGTCTAAGCTAAGCTACCGCTAACTAACCCCAAAAACTACAGAGCAAGCATGCAGATGAAAAAGCCAGTGTATACGTCTATGTGTGCGTATACGTGCGTGTGTATGTACATGTCTGTGTGGCCATGTGTGTGTGTGTGTGCACAATGTGGAAATTATTTCTCTGCATTCAACCCATTGCAAGTCAAACTAGGAGCAGTGGTCTCCCATGCAATGGCCCGGCGACCGGGGAGCGATAAGGGTTAAGGACCTTGCAAAGTGTTGACCCTCCTCTGTAGCCACTAGGCTACCACCCCAAAAGGCAACTGTCAGAAGTGGGATTCGAACCCACGCCTCCAGAGGAGACTGCGACCTGAACGCAGCGCCTTAGACCGCTCGGCCATCCTGACTGTATGCATTAACTAGGGCTGTCAATTTTTTTTTTTTTTTTTTTTTTTTTTTTAACCTTGTCTGCACACATATTAATGGTTGATACCATGCCGGTAAAACCTAAGGCATATATATGTGCATTATTACTATATTTAGTATATAGACATATATATACGCATACATACGCATACACATACATATATATACACATACAAACGCAGTGAGTTTTTTTTTTTTGGGGTGGGGGTGGGGGGTGGGGGAGGTGACATCTACTGCCAATCCAGGAAGCAAGAACACATGGAGGCACACATCAAGTATTGGAAATCTGCAACAAAAACCACAAACGAAACACAAAACCGACACGGAGCCGACCAAAACATGAGCAGCAATCGACCAAAACCTTGAGATCCGATCACAGTCTAAGCTAAGCTACCGCTAACTAACCCCAAAAACTACAGAGCAAGCATGCAGATGAAAAAGCCAGTGTATACGTCTATGTGTGCGTGTGTATGTACATGTCTGTGTGGCCATGTGTGTGTGTGTGCACAATGTGGAAATTATTTCTCTGCATTCAACCCATTGCAAGTCAAACTAGGAGCAGTGGTCTCCCATGCAATGGCCCGGCGACCGGGGAGCGATAAGGGTTAAGGACCTTGCAAAGTGTTGACCCTCCTCTGTAGCCACTAGGCTACCACCCCAAAAGGCAACTGTCAGAAGTGGGATTCGAACCCACGTCTCCAGAGGAGACTGCGACCTGAACGCAGCGCCTTAGACCGCTCGGCCATCCTGACTGTATGCATTAACTAGGGCTGTCAATTTTTTATTTATTTTTTTTAATTTTTTTAACCTTGTCTGCACACATATTAATGGTTGATACCATGCCGGTAAAACCTAAGGCATATATATGTGCATTATTACTATATTTAGTATATATTCATATATATACGCATACATACGCATACACATACATATATATACACATACAAACGCAGTGAGTTTTTTTTTTTTGGGGTGGGGGTGGGGGGTGGGGGAGGTGACATCTACTGCCAATCCAGGAAGCAAGAACACATGGAGGCACACATCAAGTATTGGAAATCTGCAACAAAAACCACAAACGAAACACAAAACCGACACGGAGCCGACCAAAACATGAGCAGCAATGGACCAAAACCTCGAGATCTGATCACAGTCTAAGCTAAGCTACCGCTAACTAACCCCAAAAACTACAGAGCAAGCATGCAGGTGAACAAGCCAGTGTATACGTCTATGTGTGCATATACGTGCGTGTGTATGTACATGTCTGTGTGGCCATGTGTGTGTGTGTGCACAATGTGGAAATTATTTCTCTGCATTCAACCCATTGCAAGTCAAACTAGGAGCAGTGGTCTCCCATGCAATGGCCCGGCGACCGGGGAGCGATAAGGGTTAAGGACCTTGCAAAGTGTTGACCCTCCTCTGTAGCCACTAGGCTACCACCCCAAAAGGCAACTGTCAGAAGTGGGATTCAAACCCATGCCTCCAGAGGAGACTGCGACCTGAACGCAGCGCCTTAGACCGCTCGGCCATCCTGACTGTATGCATTAACGAGGGCTGTCAATTTATTTATTTATTTATTTTTTTTTTTAACCTTGTCTGCACACATATTAATGGTTGATACCATGCCGGTAAAACCTAAGGCATATATATGTGCATTATTACTATATTTAGTATATATTCATATATATACGCATACATACGCATACACATACATATATATACACATACAAACGCAGTGAGTTTTTTTTTTTTGGGGTGGGGGTGGGGGGTGGGGGAGGTGACATCTACTGCCAATCCAGGAAGCAAGAACACATGGAGGCACACATCAAGTATTGGAAATCTGCAACAAAAACCACAAACGAAACACAAAACCGACACGGAGCCGACCAAAACATGAGCAGCAATGGACCAAAACCTCGAGATCCGATCACAGTCTAAGCTAAGCTACCGCTAACTAACCCCAAAAACTACAGAGCAAGCATGCAGGTGAACAAGCCAGTGTATACGTCTATGTGTGCGTATACGTGCGTGTGTATGTACATGTCTGTGTGGCCATGTGTGTGTGTGTGCACAATGTGGAAATTATTTCTCTGCATTCAACCCATTGCAAGTCAAACTAGGAGCAGTGGTCTCTCATGCAATGGCCCGGCGACCGGGGAGCGATAAGGGTTAAGGACTTTGCAAAGTGTTGACCCTCCTCTGTAGCCACTAGGCTACCACCCCAAAAGGCAACTGTCAGAAGTGGGATTCGAACCCACGCCTCCAGAGGAGACTGCGACCTGAACGCAGCGCCTTAGACCGCTCGGCCATCCTGACTGTATGCATTAACTAGGGCTGTCAATTTTTTTTTTTTTTTTTTAACCTTGTCTGCACACATATTAATGGTTGATACCATGCCGGTAAAACCTAAGGCATATATATGTGCATTATTACTATATTTAGTATATATTCATATATATACGCATACATACGCATACACATACATATATATACACATACAAACGCAGTGAGTTTTTTTTTTTTGGGGTGGGGGTGGGGGGTGGGGGAGGTGACATCTACTGCCAATCCAGGAAGCAAGAACACATGGAGGCACACATCAAGTATTGGAAATCTGCAACAAAAACCACAAACGAAACACAAAACCGACACGGAGCCGACCAAAACATGAGCAGCAATGGACCAAAACCTCGAGATCCGATCACAGTCTAAGCTAAGCTACCGCTAACTAACCCCAAAAACTACAGAGCAAGCATGCAGGTGAACAAGCCAGTGTATACGTCTATGTGTGCGTATACGTGCGTGTGTATGTACATGTCTGTGTGGCCATGTGTGTGTGTGTGCACAATGTGGAAATTATTTCTCTGCATTCAACCCATTGCAAGTCAAACTAGGAGCAGTGGTCTCTCATGCAATGGCCCGGCGACCGGGGAGCGATAAGGGTTAAGGACTTTGCAAAGTGTTGACCCTCCTCTGTAGCCACTAGGCTACCACCCCAAAAGGCAACTGTCAGAAGTGGGATTCGAACCCACGCCTCCAGAGGAGACTGCGACCTGAACGCAGCGCCTTAGACCGCTCGGCCATCCTGACTGTATGCATTAACTAGGGCTGTCAATTTTTTTTTTTTTTTTTTTTTTTTTTTTTTTTTTTTTTTAACCTTGTCTGCACACATATTAATGGTTGATACCATGCCGGTAAAACCTAAGGCATATATATGTGCATTATTACTATATTTAGTATATATTCATATATATACGCATACATACGCATACACATACATATATATATACACATACAAACGCAGTGAGTTTTTTTTTTTTGGGGTGGGGGTGGGGGGTGGGGGAGGTGACATCTACTGCCAATCCAGGAAGCAAGAACACATGGAGGCACACATCAAGTATTGGAAATCTGCAACAAAAACCACAAACGAAACACAAAACCGACACGGAGCCGACCAAAACATGAGCAGCAATCGACCAAAACCTCGAGATCCGATCACAGTCTAAGCTAAGCTACCGCTAACTAACCCCAAAAACTACAGAGCAAGCATGCAGGTGAACAAGCCAGTGTATACGTCTATGTGTGCGTATACGTGCGTGTGTATGTACATGTCTGTGTGGCCATGTGTGTGTGTGTGCACAATGTGGAAATTATTTCTCTGCATTCAACCCATTGCAAGTCAAACTAGGAGCAGTGGTCTCCCATGCAATGGCCCGGCGACCGGGGAGCGATAAGGGTTAAGGACCTTGCAAAGTGTTGACCCTCCTCTGTAGCCACTAGGCTACCACCCCAAAAGGCAACTGTCAGAAGTGGGATTCGAACCCACGCCTCCAGAGGAGACTGCGACCTGAACGCAGCGCCTTAGACCGCTCGGCCATCCTGACTGTATGCATTAACTAGGGCTGTCAATTTTTTTTTTTTTTTTTTTTTTTTTTTTTTAACCTTGTCTGCACACATATTAATGGTTGATACCATGCCGGTAAAACCTAAGGCATATATATGTGCATTATTACTGTATTTAGTATATATACATATATATACGCATACATACGCATACACATACATATACACATACAAACCCAGTGAGTTTTTTTTTTTTTGGGGTGGGGGTGGGGGGTGGGGGAGGTGACATCTACTGCCAATCCAGGAAGCAAGAACACATGGAGGCACACATCAAGTATTGGAAATCTGCAACAAAAACCACAAACGAAACACAAAACCGACACGGAGCCGACCAAAACATGAGCAGCAATGGACCAAAACCTCGAGATCCGATCACAGTCTAAGCTAAGCTACCGCTAACTAACCCCAAAAACTACAGAGCAAGCATGCAGGTGAACAAGCCAGTGTATACGTCTATGTGTGCGTATACGTGCGTGTGTATGTACATGTCTGTGTGGCCATGTGTGTGTGTGTGCACAATGTGGAAATTATTTCTCTGCATTCAACCCATTGCAAGTCAAACTAGGAGCAGTGGTCTCCCATGCAATGGCCCGGCGACCGGGGAGCGATAAGGGTTAAGGACCTTGCAAAGTGTTGACCCTCCTCTGTAGCCACTAGGCTACCACCCCAAAAGGCAACTGTCAGAAGTGGGATTCGAACCCACGCCTCCAGAGGAGACTGCGACCTGAACGCAGCGCCTTCGACCGCTCGGCCATCCTGACTGTATGCATTAACTAGGGCTGTCAATTTTTTTTTTTTTTTTTTTTTTTTTTTAACCTTGTCTGCACACATATTAATGGTTGATACCATGCCGGTAAAACCTAAGGCATATATATGTGCATTATTACTATATTTAGTATATATACATATATATACGCATACATACGCATACACATACATATATATACACATACAAACCCAGTGAGTTTTTTTTTTTTTGGGGTGGGGGTGGGGGGTGGGGGAGGTGACATCTACTGCCAATCCAGGAAGCAAGAACACATGGAGGCACACATCAAGTATTGGAAATCTGCAACAAAAACCACAAACGAAACACAAAACCGACACGGAGCCGACCAAAACATGAGCAGCAATCGACCAAAACCTCGAGATCCGATCACAGTCTAAGCTAAGCTACCGCTAACTAACCCCAAAAACTACAGAGCAAGCATGCAGATGAACAAGCCAGTGTACACGTCTATGTGTGCGTATACGTGCGTGTGTATGTACATGTCTGTGTGGCCATGTGTGTGTGTGTGCACAATGTGGAAATTATTTCTCTGCATTCAACCCATTGCAAGTCAAACTAGGAGCAGTGGTCTCCCATGCAATGGCCCGGCGACCGGGGAGCGATAAGGGTTAAGGACCTTGCAAAGTGTTGACCCTCCTCTGTAGCCACTAGGCTACCACCCCAAAAGGCAACTGTCAGAAGTGGGATTCAAACCCACGCCTCAAGAGGAGACTGCGACCTGAACGCAGCGCCTTAGACCGCTCGGCCATCCTGACTGTATGCATTAACTATGGCTGTCAATTTTTTTTTTTTTTTTTTTTTTAACCTTGTCTGCACACATATTAATGGTTGATACCATGCCGGTAAAACCTAAGGCATATATATGTGCATTATTACTATATTTAGTATATATACATATATATACGCATACATACGCATACACATACATATATATACACATACAAACCCAGTGAGTTTTTTTTTTTTGGGGGTGGGGGTGGGGGGTGGGGGAGGTGACATCTACTGCCAATCCAGGAAGCAAGAACACATGGAGGCACACATCAAGTATTGGAAATCTGCAACAAAAACCACAAACGAAACACAAAACCGACACGGAGCCGACCAAAACATGAGCAGCAATGGACCAAAACATCGAGATCTGATCACAGTCTAAGCTAAGCTACCGCTAACTAACCCCAAAAACTACAGAGCAAGCATGCAGGTGAACAAGCCAGTGTATACGTCTATGTGTGCGTATACGTGCGTGTGTATGTACATGTCTGTGTGGCCATGTGTGTGTGTGTGCACAATGTGGAAATTATTTCTCTGCATTCAACCCATTGCAAGTCAAACTAGGAGCAGTGGTCTCCCATGCAATGGCCCGGCGACCGGGGAGCGATAAGGGTTAAGGACCTTGCAAAGTGTTGACCCTCCTCTGTAGCCACTAGGCTACCACCCCAAAAGGCAACTGTCAGAAGTGGGATTCGAACCCACGCCTCCAGAGGAGACTGCGACCTGAACGCAGCGCCTTAGACCGCTCGGCCATCCTGACTGTATGCATTAACTAGGGCTGTCAATTTTTTTTTTTTTTTTTTTTTTTTTTTTTAACCTTGTCTGCACACATATTAATGGTTGATACCATGCCGGTAAAACCTAAGGCATATATATGTGCATTATTACTATATTTAGTATATATACATATATATACGCATACATACGCATACACATACATATATATACACATACAAACGCAGTGAGTTTTTTTTTTTTTGGGGTGGGGGTGGGGGGTGGGGGAGGTGACATCTACTGCCAATCCAGGAAGCAAGAACACATGGAGGCACACAT
This sequence comes from Cololabis saira, assembly GCF_033807715.1. Taxonomy (NCBI): domain Eukaryota; kingdom Metazoa; phylum Chordata; class Actinopteri; order Beloniformes; family Belonidae; genus Cololabis; species Cololabis saira. Next base: position 56,490 of record NW_026906299.1, on the reverse strand, counting down.
CAAGTATTGGAAATCTGCAACAAAAACCACAAACGAAACACAAAACTGACACAGAGCCGACCAAAACATGAGCAGCAATCGACCAAAACCTCGAGATCCGATCACAGTCTAAGCTAAGCTACCGCTAACTAACCCCAAAAACTACAGAGCAAGCATGCAGGTGAACAAGCCAGTGTATACGTCTATGTGTGCGTATACGTGCGTGTGTATGTACATGTCTGTGTGGCCATGTGTGTGTGTGTGCACAATGTGGAAATTATTTCTCTGCATTCAACCCATTGCAAGTCAAACTAGGAGCAGTGGTCTCCCATGCAATGGCCCGGCGACCGGGGAGCGATAAGGGTTAAGGACCTTGCAAAGTGTTGACCCTCCTCTGTAGCCACTAGGCTACCACCCCAAAAGGCAACTGTCAGAAGTGGGATTCGAACCCACGCCTCCAGAGGAGACTGCGACCTGAACGCAGCGCCTTAGACCGCTCGGCCATCCTGACTGTATGCATTAACTAGGGCTGTCAATTTTTTTTTTTTTTTTTTTTTTTTTTTTTAACCTTGTCTGCACACATATTAATGGTTGATACCATGCCGGTAAAACCTAAGGCATATATATGTGCATTATTACTATATTTAGTATATATACATATATATACGCATACATACGCATACACATACATATATATACACATACAAACGCAGTGAGTTTTTTTTTTTTTGGGGTGGGGGTGGGGGGTGGGGGAGGTGACATCTACTGCCAATCCAGGAAGCAAGAACACATGGAGGCACACATCAAGTATTGGAAATCTGCAACAAAAACCACAAACGAAACACAAAACTGACACAGAGCCGACCAAAACATGAGCAGCAATCGACCAAAACCTCGAGATCCGATCACAGTCTAAGCTAAGCTACCGCTAACTAACCCCAAAAACTACAGAGCAAGCATGCAGGTGAACAAGCCAGTGTATACGTCTATGTGTGCGTATACGTGCGTGTGTATGTACATGTCTGTGTGGCCATGTGTGTGTGTGTGCACAATGTGGAAATTATTTCTCTGCATTCAACCCATTGCAAGTCAAACTAGGAGCAGTGGTCTCCCATGCAATGGTCCGGCGACCGGGGAGCGATAAGGGTTAAGGACCTTGCAAAGTGTTGACCCTCCTCTGTAGCCACTAGGCTACCACCCCAAAAGGCAACTGTCAGAAGTGGGATTCGAACCCACGCCTCCAGAGGAGACTGCGACCTGAACGCAGCGCCTTAGACCGCTCGGCCATCCTGACTGTATGCATTAACTAGGGCTGTCAATTTTTTTTTTTTTTTTTTTTTTTTTTTTTTTTTTTTTTAACCTTGTCTGCACACATATTAATGGTTGATACCATGCCGGTAAAACCTAAGGCATATATATGTGCATTATTACTATATTTAGTATATATACATATATATACGCATACACATACATATATATACACATACAAACCCAGTGAGTTTTTTTTTTTTTGGGGTGGGGGTGGGGGGTGGGGGAGGTGACATCTACTGCCAATCCAGGAAGCAAGAACACATGGAGGCACACATCAAGTATTGGAAATCTGCAACAAAAACCACAAACAAAACACAAAACCGACACGGAGCCGACCAAAACATGAGCAGCAATCGACCAAAACCTCGAGATCCGATCACAGTCTAAGCTAAGCTACCGCTAACTAACCCCAAAAACTACAGAGCAAGCATGCAGATGAACAAGCCAGTGTATACGTCTATGTGTGCGTATACGTGCGTGTGTATGTACATGTCTGTGTGGCCATGTGTGTGTGTGTGCACAATGTGGAAATTATTTCTCTGCATTCAACCCATTGCAAGTCAAACTAGGAGCAGTGGTCTCCCATGCAATGGCCCGGCGACCGGGGAGCGATAAGGGTTAAGGACCTTGCAAAGTGTTGACCCTCCTCTGTAGCCACTAGGCTACCACCCCAAAAGGCAACTGTCAGAAGTGGGATTCGAACCCACGCCTCCAGAGGAGACTGCGACCTGAACGCAGCGCCTTAGACCGCTCGGCCATCCTGACTGTATGCATTAACTAGGGCTGTCAATTTTTTTTTTTTTTTTTTTTTTTTTTTAACCTTGTCTGCACACATATTAATGGTTGATACCATGCCGGTAAAACCTAAGGCATATATATGTGCATTATTACTATATTTAGTATATATACATATATATACGCATACACATACATATATATACACATACAAACCCAGTGAGTTTTTTTTTTTTTGGGGTGGGGGTGGGGGGTGGGGGAGGTGACATCTACTGCCAATCCAGGAAGCAAGAACACATGGAGGCACACATCAAGTATTGGAAATCTGCAACAAAAACCACAAACAAAACACAAAACCGACACGGAGCCGACCAAAACATGAGCAGCAATCGACCAAAACCTCGAGATCCGATCACAGTCTAAGCTAAGCTACCGCTAACTAACCCCAAAAACTACAGAGCAAGCATGCAGATGAACAAGCCAGTGTATACGTCTATGTGTGCGTATACGTGCGTGTGTATGTACATGTCTGTGTGGCCATGTGTGTGTGTGTGCACAATGTGGAAATTATTTCTCTGCATTCAACCCATTGCAAGTCAAACTAGGAGCAGTGGTCTCCCATGCAATGGCCCGGCGACCGGGGAGCGATAAGGGTTAAGGACCTTGCAAAGTGTTGACCCTCCTCTGTAGCCACTAGGCTACCACCCCAAAAGGCAACTGTCAGAAGTGGGATTCGAACCCACGCCTCCAGAGGAGACTGCGACCTGAACGCAGCGCCTTAGACCGCTCGGCCATCCTGACTGTAGGCATTAACTAGGGCTGTCAATTTTTTTTTTTTTTTTTTTTTTTTTTTAACCTTGTCTGCACACATATTAATGGTTGATACCATGCCGGTAAAACCTAAGGCATATATATGTGCATTATTACTATATTTAGTATATATACATATATATACGCATACATACGCATACACATACATATATATACACATACAAACCCAGTGAGTTTTTTTTTTTTTGGGGTGGGGGTGGGGGGTGGGGGAGGTGACATCTACTGCCAATCCAGGAAGCAAGAACACATGGAGGCACACATCAAGTATTGGAAATCTGCAACAAAAACCACAAACGAAACACAAAACCGACACGGAGCCGACCAAAACATGAGCAGCAATGGACCAAAACCTCGAGATCCGATCACAGTCTAAGCTAAGCTACCGCTAACTAACCCCAAAAACTACAGAGCAAGCATGCAGGTGAACAAGCCAGTGTATACGTCTATGTGTGCGTATACGTGCGTGTGTATGTACATGTCTGTGTGGCTATGTTTGTGTGTGTGCACAATGTGGAAATTATTTCTCTGCATTCAACCCATTGCAAGTCAAACTAGGAGCAGTGGTCTCCCATGCAATGGCCCGGCGACCGGGGAGCGATAAGGGTTAAGGACCTTGCAAAGTGTTGACCCTCCTCTGTAGCCACTAGGCTACCACCCCAAAAGGCGACTGTCAGAAGTGGGATTCGAACCCACGCCTCCAGAGGAGACTGCGACCTGAACGCAGCGCCTTAGACCGCTCGGCCATCCTGACTGTATGCATTAACTAGGGCTGTCAATTTTTTTTTTTTTTTTTTTTTTAACCTTGTCTGCACACATATTAATGGTTGATACCATGCCGGTAAAACCTAAGGCATATATATGTGCATTATTACTATATTTAGTATATATACATATATATACGCATACATACGCATACACATACATATATATACACATACAAACGCAGTGAGTTTTTTTTTTTTTGGGGTGGGGGTGGGGGGTGGGGGAGGTGACATCTACTGCCAATCCAGGAAGCAAGAACACATGGAGGCACACATCAAGTATTGGAAATCTGCAACAAAAACCACAAACGAAACACAAAACCGACACAGAGCCGACCAAAACATGAGCAGCAATCGACCAAAACCTCGAGATCCGATCACAGTCTAAGCTAAGCTACCGCTAACTAACCCCAAAAACTACAGAGCAAGCATGCAGATGAAAAAGCCAGTGTATACGTCTATGTGTGCGTATACATGTCTGTGTGGCCATGTGTGTGTGTGTGCACAATGTGGAAATTATTTCTCTGCATTCAACCCATTGCAAGTCAAACTAGGAGCAGTGGTCTCCCATGCAATGGCCCGGCGACCGGGGAGCGATAAGGGTTAAGGACCTTGCAAAGTGTTGACCCTCCTCTGTAGCCACTAGGCTACCACCCCAAAAGGCAACTGTCAGAAGTGGGATTCGAACCCACGCCTCCAGAGGAGACTGCGACCTGAACGCAGCGCCTTAGACCGCTCGGCCATCCTGACTGTATGCATTAACTAGGGCTGTCAATTTTTTTTTTTTTTTTTTTTAACCATGTCTGCACACATATTAATGGTTGATACCATGCCGGTAAAACCTAAGGCATATATATGTGCATTATTACTATATTTAGTATATATACATATATATACGCATACATACGCATACACATACATATATATACACATACAAACGCAGTGAGTTTTTTTTTTTTTTTGGGGTGGGGGTGGGGGGTGGGGGAGGTGACATCTACTGCCAATCCAGGAAGCAAGAACACATGGAGGCACACATCAAGTATTGGAAATCTGCAACAAGAACCACAAACGAAACACAAAACCGACACGGAGCCGACCAAAACATGAGCAGCAATGGACCAAAACCTCGAGATCCGATCACAGTCTAAGCTAAGCTACCGCTAACTAACCCCAAAAACTACAGAGCAAGCATGCAGGTGAACAAGCCAGTGTATACGTCTATGTGTGCGTATACGTGCGTGTGTATGTACATGTCTGTGTGGCTATGTTTGTGTGTGTGCACAATGTGGAAATTATTTCTCTGCATTCAACCCATTGCAAGTCAAACTAGGAGCAGTGGTCTCCCATGCAATGGCCCGGCGACCGGGGAGCGATAAGGGTTAAGGACCTTGCAAAGTGTTGACCCTCCTCTGTAGCCACTAGGCTACCACCCCAAAAGGCGACTGTCAGAAGTGGGATTCGAACCCACGCCTCCAGAGGAGACTGCTACCTGAACGCAGCGCCTTAGACCGCTCGGCCATCCTGACTGTATGCATTAACTAGGGCTGTCAATTTTTTTTTTTTTTTTTTTTTTTTTTTTTTTAACCTTGTCTGCACACATATTAATTGTTGATACCATGCCGGTAAAACCTAAGGCATATATATGTGCATTATTACTATATTTAGTATATATACATATATATACGCATACATACGCATACACATACATATATATATACACATACAAACGCAGTGAGTTTTTTTTTTTTTGGGGTGGGGGTGGGGGGTGGGGGAGGTGACATCTACTGCCAATCCAGGAAGCAAGAACACATGGAGGCACACATCAAGTATTGGAAATCTGCAACAAAAACCACAAACGAAACACAAAACCGACACGGAGCCGACCAAAACATGAGCAGCAATCGACCAAAACCTCGAGATCCGATCACAGTCTAAGCTAAGCTACCGCTAACTAACCCCAAAAACTACAGAGCAAGCATGCAGATGAAAAAGCCAGTGTATACGTCTATGTGTGCGTATACGTGCGTGTGTATGTACATGTCTGTGTGGCTATGTTTGTGTGTGTGCACAATGTGGAAATTATTTCTCTGCATTCAACCCATTGCAAGTCAAACTAGGAGCAGTGGTCTCCCATGCAATGGCCCGGCGACCGGGGAGCGATAAGGGTTAAGGACCTTGCAAAGTGTTGACCCTCCTCTGTAGCCACTAGGCTACCACCCCAAAAGGCAACTGTCAGAAGTTGGATTCGAACCCACGCCTCCAGAGGAGACTGCGACCTGAACGCAGCGCCTTAGACCGCTCGGCCATCCTGACTGTATGCATTAACTAGGGCTGTCAATTTTTTTTTTTTTTTTTTTAACCTTGTCTGCACACATATTAATGGTTGATACCATGCCGGTAAAACCTAAGGCATATATATGTGCATTATTACTATATTTAGTATATATACATATATATACGCATACATACGCATACACATACATATATATACACATACAAACGCAGTGAGTTTTTTTTTTTTTGGGGTGGGGGTGGGGGGTGGGGTAGGTGACATCTACTGCCAATCCAGGAAGCAAGAACACATGGAGGCACACATCAAGTATTGGAAATCTGCAACAAAAACCACAAACGAAACACAAAACCGACACGGAGCCGACCAAAACATGAGCAGCAATCGACCAAAACCTCGAGATCCGATCACAGTCTAAGCTAAGCTACCGCTAACTAACCCCAAAAACTACAGAGCAAGCATGCAGATGAAAAAGCCAGTGTATACGTCTATGTGTGCGTATACGTGCGTGTGTATGTACATGTCTGTGTGGCTATGTTTGTGTGTGTGCACAATGTGGAAATTATTTCTCTGCATTCAACCCATTGCAAGTCAAACTAGGAGCAGTGGTCTCCCATGCAATGGCCCGGCGACCGGGGAGCGATAAGGGTTAAGGACCTTGCAAAGTGTTGACCCTCCTCTGTAGCCACTAGGCTACCACCCCAAAAGGCAACTGTCAGAAGTGGGATTCGAACCCACGCCTCCAGAGGAGACTGCGACCTGAACGCAGCACCTTAGACCGCTCGGCCATCCTGACTGTATGCATTAACTAGGGCTGTCAATTTTTTTTTTTTTTTTTTTTAACCATGTCTGCACACATATTAATGGTTGATACCATGCCGGTAAAACCTAAGGCATATATATGTGCATTATTACTATATTTAGTATATATACATATATATACGCATACATACGCATACACATACATATATATACACATACAAACCCAGTGAGTTTTTTTTTTTTTGGGGTGGGGGTGGGGGGTGGGGGAGGTGACATCTACTGCCAATCCAGGAAGCAAGAACACATGGAGGCACACATCAAGTATTGGAAATCTGCAACAAAAACCACAAACGAAACACAAAACCGACACGGAGCCGACCAAAACATGAGCAGCAATGGACCAAAACATCGAGATCTGATCACAGTCTAAGCTAAGCTACCGCTAACTAACCCCAAAAACTACAGAGCAAGCATGCAGGTGAACAAGCCAGTGTATACGTCTATGTGTGCGTATACGTGCGTGTGTATGTACATGTCTGTGTGGCCATGTGTGTGTGTGTGCACAATGTGGAAATTATTTCTCTGCATTCAACCCATTGCAAGTCAAACTAGGAGCAGTGGTCTCCCATGCAATGGCCCGGCGACCGGGGAGCGATAAGGGTTAAGGACCTTGCAAAGTGTTGACCCTCCTCTGTAGCCACTAGGCTACCACCCCAAAAGGCAACTGTCAGAAGTGGGATTCGAACCCACGCCTCCAGAGGAGACTGCGACCTGAACGCAGCGCCTTAGACCGCTCGGCCATCCTGACTGTATGCATTAACTAGGGCTGTCAATTTTTTTTTTTTTTTTTTTTTGCTTTTTTTAACCTTGTCTGCACACATATTAATGGTTGATACCATGCCGGTAAAACCTAAGGCATATATATGTGCATTATTACTATATTTAGTATATATACATATATATACGCATACATACGCATACACATACATATATATACACATACAAACGCAGTGAGTTTTTTTTTTTTTGGGGTGGGGGTGGGGGGTGGGGGAGGTGACATCTACTGCCAATCCAGGAAGCAAGAACACATGGAGGCACACATCAAGTATTGGAAATCTGCAACAAAAACCACAAACGAAACACAAAACCGACACAGAGCCGACCAAAACATGAGCAGCAATCGACCAAAACCTCGAGATCCGATCACAGTCTAAGCTAAGCTACCGCTAACTAACCCCAAAAACTACAGAGCAAGCATGCAGGTGAACAAGCCAGTGTATACGTCTATGTGTGCGTATACGTGCGTGTGTATGTACATGTCTGTGTGGCTATGTTTGTGTGTGTGCACAATGTGGAAATTATTTCTCTGCATTCAACCCATTGCAAGTCAAACTAGGAGCAGTGGTCTCCCATGCAATGGCCCGGCGACCGGGGAGCGATAAGGGTTAAGGACCTTGCAAAGTGTTGACCCTCCTCTGTAGCCACTAGGCTACCACCCCAAAAGGCGACTGTCAGAAGTGGGATTCGAACCCACGCCTCCAGAGGAGACTGCGACCTGAACGCAGCGCCTTAGACCGCTCGGCCATCCTGACTGTATGCATTAACTAGGGCTGTCAATTTTTTTTTTTTTTTTTTTTTTTTTTTTTTTTTTTTTTTTTTTTTAACCTTGTCTGCACACATATTAATGGTTGATACCATGCCGGTAAAACCTAAGGCATATATATGTGCATTATTACTATATTTAGTATATATACATATATATACGCATACATACGCATACACATACATATATATACACATACAAACGCAGTGAGTTTTTTTTTTTTTGGGGTGGGGGTGGGGGGTGGGGGAGGTGACATCTACTGCCAATCCAGGAAGCAAGAACACATGGAGGCACACATCAAGTATTGGAAATCTGCAACAAAAACCACAAACGAAACACAAAACCGACACAGAGCCGACCAAAACATGAGCAGCAATCGACCAAAACCTCGAGATCCGATCACAGTCTAAGCTAAGCTACCGCTAACTAACCCCAAAAACTACAGAGCAAGCATGCAGATGAAAAAGCCAGTGTATACGTCTATGTGTGCGTATACATGTCTGTGTGGCCATGTGTGTGTGTGTGCACAATGTGGAAATTATTTCTCTGCATTCAACCCATTGCAAGTCAAACTAGGAGCAGTGGTCTCCCATGCAATGGCCCGGCGACCGGGGAGCGATAAGGGTTAAGGACCTTGCAAAGTGTTGACCCTCCTCTGTAGCCACTAGGCTACCACCCCAAAAGGCAACTGTCAGAAGTGGGATTCGAACCCACGCCTCCAGAGGAGACTGCGACCTGAACGCAGCGCCTTAGACCGCTCGGCCATCCTGACTGTATGCATTAACTAGGGCTGTCAATTTTTTTTTTTTTTTTTTTTTTTTTTTTAACCTTGTCTGCACACATATTAATGGTTGATACCATGCCGGTAAAACCTAAGGCATATATATGTGCATTATTACTATATTTAGTATATATTCATATATATACGCATACATACGCATACACATACATATATATACACATACAAACGCAGTGAGTTTTTTTTTTTTGGGGTGGGGGTGGGGGGTGGGGGAGGTGACATCTACTGCCAATCCAGGAAGCAAGAACACATGGAGGCACACATCAAGTATTGGAAATCTGCAACAAAAACCACAAACGAAACACAAAACCGACACGGAGCCGACCAAAACATGAGCAGCAATGGACCAAAACCTCGAGATCCGATCACAGTCTAAGCTAAGCTACCGCTAACTAACCCCAAAAACTACAGAGCAAGCATGCAGGTGAACAAGCCAGTGTATACGTCTATGTGTGCGTATACGTGCGTGTGTATGTACATGTCTGTGTGGCCATGTGTGTGTGTGTGCACAATGTGGAAATTATTTCTCTGCATTCAACCCATTGCAAGTCAAACTAGGAGCAGTGGTCTCCCATGCAATGGCCCGGCGACCGGGGAGCGATAAGGGTTAAGGACCTTGCAAAGTGTTGACCCTCCTCTGTAGCCACTAGGCTACCACCCCAAAAGGCAACTGTCAGAAGTGGGATTCGAACCCACGCCTCCAGAGGAGACTGCGACCTGAACGCAGCGCCTTAGACCGCTCGGCCATCCTGACTGTATGCATTAACTAGGGCTGTCAATTTTTTTTTTTTTTTTTTTTTTTTTTTTAACCTTGTCTGCACACATATTAATGGTTGATACCATGCCGGTAAAACCTAAGGCATATATATGTGCATTATTACTATATTTAGTATATATACATATATATACGCATACATACGCATACACATACATATATATACACATACAAACGCAGTGAGTTTTTTTTTTTTTGGGGTGGGGGTGGGGGGTGGGGGAGGTGACATCTACTGCCAATCCAGGAAGCAAGAACACATGGAGGCACACATCAAGTATTGGAAATCTGCAACAAAAACCACAAACGAAACACAAAACTGACACAGAGCCGACCAAAACATGAGCAGCAATCGACCAAAACCTCGAGATCCGATCACAGTCTAAGCTAAGCTACCGCTAACTAACCCCAAAAACTACAGAGCAAGCATGCAGGTGAACAAGCCAGTGTATACGTCTATGTGTGCGTATACGTGCGTGTGTATGTACATGTCTGTGTGGCCATGTGTGTGTGTGTGCACAATGTGGAAATTATTTCTCTGCATTCAACCCATTGCAAGTCAAACTAGGAGCAGTGGTCTCCCATGCAATGGCCCGGCGACCGGGGAGCGATAAGGGTTAAGGACCTTGCAAAGTGTTGACCCTCCTCTGTAGCCACTAGGCTACCACCCCAAAAGGCAACTGTCAGAAGTGGGATTCGAACCCACGCCTCCAGAGGAGACTGCGACCTGAACGCAGCGCCTTAGACCGCTCGGCCATCCTGACTGTATGCATTAACTAGGGCTGTCAATTTTTTTTTTTTTTTTTTTTTTTTTTTTTAACCTTGTCTGCACACATATTAATGGTTGATACCATGCCGGTAAAACCTAAGGCATATATATGTGCATTATTACTATATTTAGTATATATACATATATATACGCATACATACGCATACACATACATATATATACACATACAAACGCAGTGAGTTTTTTTTTTTTTGGGGTGGGGGTGGGGGGTGGGGGAGGTGACATCTACTGCCAATCCAGGAAGCAAGAACACATGGAGGCACACATCAAGTATTGGAAATCTGCAACAAAAACCACAAACGAAACACAAAACTGACACAGAGCCGACCAAAACATGAGCAGCAATCGACCAAAACCTCGAGATCCGATCACAGTCTAAGCTAAGCTACCGCTAACTAACCCCAAAAACTACAGAGCAAGCATGCAGGTGAACAAGCCAGTGTATACGTCTATGTGTGCGTATACGTGCGTGTGTATGTACATGTCTGTGTGGCCATGTGTGTGTGTGTGCACAATGTGGAAATTATTTCTCTGCATTCAACCCATTGCAAGTCAAACTAGGAGCAGTGGTCTCCCATGCAATGGTCCGGCGACCGGGGAGCGATAAGGGTTAAGGACCTTGCAAAGTGTTGACCCTCCTCTGTAGCCACTAGGCTACCACCCCAAAAGGCAACTGTCAGAAGTGGGATTCGAACCCACGCCTCCAGAGGAGACTGCGACCTGAACGCAGCGCCTTAGACCGCTCGGCCATCCTGACTGTATGCATTAACTAGGGCTGTCAATTTTTTTTTTTTTTTTTTTTTTTTTTTTTTTTTTTTAACCTTGTCTGCACACATATTAATGGTTGATACCATGCCGGTAAAACCTAAGGCATATATATGTGCATTATTACTATATTTAGTATATATACATATATATACGCATACACATACATATATATACACATACAAACCCAGTGAGTTTTTTTTTTTTTGGGGTGGGGGTGGGGGGTGGGGGAGGTGACATCTACTGCCAATCCAGGAAGCAAGAACACATGGAGGCACACATCAAGTATTGGAAATCTGCAACAAAAACCACAAACAAAACACAAAACCGACACGGAGCCGACCAAAACATGAGCAGCAATCGACCAAAACCTCGAGATCCGATCACAGTCTAAGCTAAGCTACCGCTAACTAACCCCAAAAACTACAGAGCAAGCATGCAGATGAACAAGCCAGTGTATACGTCTATGTGTGCGTATACGTGCGTGTGTATGTACATGTCTGTGTGGCCATGTGTGTGTGTGTGCACAATGTGGAAATTATTTCTCTGCATTCAACCCATTGCAAGTCAAACTAGGAGCAGTGGTCTCCCATGCAATGGCCCGGCGACCGGGGAGCGATAAGGGTTAAGGACCTTGCAAAGTGTTGACCCTCCTCTGTAGCCACTAGGCTACCACCCCAAAAGGCAACTGTCAGAAGTGGGATTCGAACCCACGCCTCCAGAGGAGACTGCGACCTGAACGCAGCGCCTTAGACCGCTCGGCCATCCTGACTGTATGCATTAACTAGGGCTGTCAATTTTTTTTTTTTTTTTTTTTTTTTTTTAACCTTGTCTGCACACATATTAATGGTTGATACCATGCCGGTAAAACCTAAGGCATATATATGTGCATTATTACTATATTTAGTATATATACATATATATACGCATACACATACATATATATACACATACAAACCCAGTGAGTTTTTTTTTTTTTGGGGTGGGGGTGGGGGGTGGGGGAGGTGACATCTACTGCCAATCCAGGAAGCAAGAACACATGGAGGCACACATCAAGTATTGGAAATCTGCAACAAAAACCACAAACAAAACACAAAACCGACACGGAGCCGACCAAAACATGAGCAGCAATCGACCAAAACCTCGAGATCCGATCACAGTCTAAGCTAAGCTACCGCTAACTAACCCCAAAAACTACAGAGCAAGCATGCAGATGAACAAGCCAGTGTATACGTCTATGTGTGCGTATACGTGCGTGTGTATGTACATGTCTGTGTGGCCATGTGTGTGTGTGTGCACAATGTGGAAATTATTTCTCTGCATTCAACCCATTGCAAGTCAAACTAGGAGCAGTGGTCTCCCATGCAATGGCCCGGCGACCGGGGAGCGATAAGGGTTAAGGACCTTGCAAAGTGTTGACCCTCCTCTGTAGCCACTAGGCTACCACCCCAAAAGGCGACTGTCAGAAGTGGGATTCGAACCCACGCCTCCAGAGGAGACTGCGACCTGAACGCAGCGCCTTAGACCGCTCGGCCATCCTGACTGTATGCATTAACTAGGGCTGTCAATTTTTTTTTTTTTTTTTTTTTCAACCTTGTCTGCACACATATTAATGGTTGATACCATGCCGGTAAAACCTAAGGCATATATATGTGCATTATTACTATATTTAGTATATATACATATATATACGCATACATACGCATACACATACATATATATACACATACAAACGCAGTGAGTTTTTTTTTTTTTGGGGTGGGGGTGGGGGGTGGGGGAGGTGACATCTACTGCCAATCCAGGAAGCAAGAACACATGGAGGCACACATCAAGTATTGGAAATCTGCAACAAAAACCACAAACGAAACACAAAACCGACACAGAGCCGACCAAAACATGAGCAGCAATTGACCAAAACCTCGAGATCCGATCACAGTCTAAGCTAAGCTACCGCTAACTAACCCCAAAAACTACAGAGCAAGCATGCAGATGAAAAAGCCAGTGTATACGTCTATGTGTGCGTATACATGTCTGTGTGGCCATGTGTGTGTGTGTGCACAATGTGGAAATTATTTCTCTGCATTCAACCCATTGCAAGTCAAACTAGGAGCAGTGGTCTCCCATGCAATGGCCCGGCGACCGGGGAGCGATAAGGGTTAAGGACCTTGCAAAGTGTTGACCCTCCTCTGTAGCCACTAGGCTACCACCCCAAAAGGCAACTGTCAGAAGTGGGATTCGAACCCACGCCTCCAGAGGAGACTGCGACCTGAACGCAGCGCCTTAGACCGCTCGGCCATCCTGACTGTATGCATTAACTAGGGCTGTCAATTTTTTTTTTTTTTTTTTTTAACCATGTCTGCACACATATTAATGGTTGATACCATGCCGGTAAAACCTAAGGCATATATATGTGCATTATTACTATATTTAGTATATATACATATATATACGCATACATACGCATACACATACATATATATACACATACAAACGCAGTGAGTTTTTTTTTTTTTTTGGGGTGGGGGTGGGGGGTGGGGGAGGTGACATCTACTGCCAATCCAGGAAGCAAGAACACATGGAGGCACACATCAAGTATTGGAAATCTGCAACAAGAACCACAAACGAAACACAAAACCGACACGGAGCCGACCAAAACATGAGCAGCAATGGACCAAAACCTCGAGATCCGATCACAGTCTAAGCTAAGCTACCGCTAACTAACCCCAAAAACTACAGAGCAAGCATGCAGGTGAACAAGCCAGTGTATACGTCTATGTGTGCGTATACGTGCGTGTGTATGTACATGTCTGTGTGGCTATGTTTGTGTGTGTGCACAATGTGGAAATTATTTCTCTGCATTCAACCCATTGCAAGTCAAACTAGGAGCAGTGGTCTCCCATGCAATGGCCCGGCGACCGGGGAGCGATAAGGGTTAAGGACCTTGCAAAGTGTTGACCCTCCTCTGTAGCCACTAGGCTACCACCCCAAAAGGCGACTGTCAGAAGTGGGATTCGAACCCACGCCTCCAGAGGAGACTGCTACCTGAACGCAGCGCCTTAGACCGCTCGGCCATCCTGACTGTATGCATTAACTAGGGCTGTCAATTTTTTTTTTTTTTTTTTTTTTTTTTTTTTTTAACCTTGTCTGCACACATATTAATTGTTGATACCATGCCGGTAAAACCTAAGGCATATATATGTGCATTATTACTATATTTAGTATATATACATATATATACGCATACATACGCATACACATACATATATATATACACATACAAACGCAGTGAGTTTTTTTTTTTTTGGGGTGGGGGTGGGGGGTGGGGGAGGTGACATCTACTGCCAATCCAGGAAGCAAGAACACATGGAGGCACACATCAAGTATTGGAAATCTGCAACAAAAACCACAAACGAAACACAAAACCGACACGGAGCCGACCAAAACATGAGCAGCAATCGACCAAAACCTCGAGATCCGATCACAGTCTAAGCTAAGCTACCGCTAACTAACCCCAAAAACTACAGAGCAAGCATGCAGATGAAAAAGCCAGTGTATACGTCTATGTGTGCGTATACGTGCGTGTGTATGTACATGTCTGTGTGGCTATGTTTGTGTGTGTGCACAATGTGGAAATTATTTCTCTGCATTCAACCCATTGCAAGTCAAACTAGGAGCAGTGGTCTCCCATGCAATGGCCCGGCGACCGGGGAGCGATAAGGGTTAAGGACCTTGCAAAGTGTTGACCCTCCTCTGTAGCCACTAGGCTACCACCCCAAAAGGCAACTGTCAGAAGTTGGATTCGAACCCACGCCTCCAGAGGAGACTGCGACCTGAACGCAGCGCCTTAGACCGCTCGGCCATCCTGACTGTATGCATTAACTAGGGCTGTCAATTTTTTTTTTTTTTTTTTTTAACCTTGTCTGCACACATATTAATGGTTGATACCATGCCGGTAAAACCTAAGGCATATATATGTGCATTATTACTATATTTAGTATATATACATATATATACGCATACATACGCATACACATACATATATATACACATACAAACGCAGTGAGTTTTTTTTTTTTTGGGGTGGGGGTGGGGGGTGGGGTAGGTGACATCTACTGCCAATCCAGGAAGCAAGAACACATGGAGGCACACATCAAGTATTGGAAATCTGCAACAAAAACCACAAACGAAACACAAAACCGACACGGAGCCGACCAAAACATGAGCAGCAATCGACCAAAACCTCGAGATCCGATCACAGTCTAAGCTAAGCTACCGCTAACTAACCCCAAAAACTACAGAGCAAGCATGCAGATGAAAAAGCCAGTGTATACGTCTATGTGTGCGTATACGTGCGTGTGTATGTACATGTCTGTGTGGCTATGTTTGTGTGTGTGCACAATGTGGAAATTATTTCTCTGCATTCAACCCATTGCAAGTCAAACTAGGAGCAGTGGTCTCCCATGCAATGGCCCGGCGACCGGGGAGCGATAAGGGTTAAGGACCTTGCAAAGTGTTGACCCTCCTCTGTAGCCACTAGGCTACCACCCCAAAAGGCAACTGTCAGAAGTGGGATTCGAACCCACGCCTCCAGAGGAGACTGCGACCTGAACGCAGCACCTTAGACCGCTCGGCCATCCTGACTGTATGCATTAACTAGGGCTGTCAATTTTTTTTTTTTTTTTTTTTTAACCATGTCTGCACACATATTAATGGTTGATACCATGCCGGTAAAACCTAAGGCATATATATGTGCATTATTACTATATTTAGTATATATACATATATATACGCATACATACGCATACACATACATATATATACACATACAAACGCAGTGAGTTTTTTTTTTTTTGGGGTGGGGGTGGGGGGTGGGGGAGGTGACATCTACTGCCAATCCAGGAAGCAAGAACACATGGAGGCACACATCAAGTATTGGAAATCTGCAACAAAAACCACAAACGAAACACAAAACCGACACAGAGCCGACCAAAACATGAGCAGCAATCGACCAAAACCTCGAGATCCGATCACAGTCTAAGCTAAGCTACCGCTAACTAACCCCAAAAACTACAGAGCAAGCATGCAGGTGAACAAGCCAGTGTATACGTCTATGTGTGCGTATACGTGCGTGTGTATGTACATGTCTGTGTGGCTATGTTTGTGTGTGTGCACAATGTGGAAATTATTTCTCTGCATTCAACCCATTGCAAGTCAAACTAGGAGCAGTGGTCTCCCATGCAATGGCCCGGCGACCGGGGAGCGATAAGGGTTAAGGACCTTGCAAAGTGTTGACCCTCCTCTGTAGCCACTAGGCTACCACCCCAAAAGGCGACTGTCAGAAGTGGGATTCGAACCCACGCCTCCAGAGGAGACTGCGACCTGAACGCAGCGCCTTAGACCGCTCGGCCATCCTGACTGTATGCATTAACTAGGGCTGTCAATTTTTTTTTTTTTTTTTTTTTTTTTTTTTTTTTTTTTTTTTTTTTAACCTTGTCTGCACACATATTAATGGTTGATACCATGCCGGTAAAACCTAAGGCATATATATGTGCATTATTACTATATTTAGTATATATACATATATATACGCATACATACGCATACACATACATATATATACACATACAAACGCAGTGAGTTTTTTTTTTTTGGGGTGGGGGTGGGGGGTGGGGGAGGTGACATCTACTGCCAATCCAGGAAGCAAGAACACATGGAGGCACACATCAAGTATTGGAAATCTGCAACAAAAACCACAAACGAAACACAAAACCGACACAGAGCCGACCAAAACATGAGCAGCAATCGACCAAAACCTCGAGATCCGATCACAGTCTAAGCTAAGCTACCGCTAACTAACCCCAAAAACTACAGAGCAAGCATGCAGATGAAAAAGCCAGTGTATACGTCTATGTGTGCGTATACATGTCTGTGTGGCCTTGTGTGTGTGTGTGCACAATGTGGAAATTATTTCTCTGCATTCAACCCATTGCAAGTCAAACTAGGAGCAGTGGTCTCCCATGCAATGGCCCGGCGACCGGGGAGCGATAAGGGTTAAGGACCTTGCAAAGTGTTGACCCTCCTCTGTAGCCACTAGGCTACCACCCCAAAAGGCAACTGTCAGAAGTGGGATTCGAACCCACGCCTCCAGAGGAGACTGCGACCTGAACGCAGCGCCTTAGACCGCTCGGCCATCCTGACTGTATGCATTAACTAGGGCTG
Organism: Cololabis saira; assembly: GCF_033807715.1. Lineage (NCBI taxonomy): Eukaryota > Metazoa > Chordata > Actinopteri > Beloniformes > Belonidae > Cololabis > Cololabis saira. Next base: position 38,873 of record NW_026906299.1, on the reverse strand, counting down.
TCAATTTTTTTTTTTTTTTTTTTTTTTTTTTTTTTTAACCTTGTCTGCACACATATTAATGGTTGATACCATGCCGGTAAAACCTAAGGCATATATATGTGCATTATTACTATATTTAGTATATATTCATATATATACGCATACATACGCATACACATACATATATATACACATACAAACGCAGTGAGTTTTTTTTTTTTGGGGTGGGGGTGGGGGGTGGGGGAGGTGACATCTACTGCCAATCCAGGAAGCAAGAACACATGGAGGCACACATCAAGTATTGGAAATCTGCAACAAAAACCACAAACGAAACACAAAACCGACACGGAGCCGACCAAAACATGAGCAGCAATGGACCAAAACCTCGAGATCCGATCACAGTCTAAGCTAAGCTACCGCTAACTAACCCCAAAAACTACAGAGCAAGCATGCAGGTGAACAAGCCAGTGTATACGTCTATGTGTGCGTATACGTGCGTGTGTATGTACATGTCTGTGTGGCCATGTGTGTGTGTGTGCACAATGTGGAAATTATTTCTCTGCATTCAACCCATTGCAAGTCAAACTAGGAGCAGTGGTCTCCCATGCAATGGCCCGGCGACCGGGGAGCGATAAGGGTTAAGGACCTTGCAAAGTGTTGACCCTCCTCTGTAGCCACTAGGCTACCACCCCAAAAGGCAACTGTCAGAAGTGGGATTCGAACCCACGCCTCCAGAGGAGACTGCGACCTGAACGCAGCGCCTTAGACCGCTCTGCCATCCTGACTGTATGCATTAACTAGGGCTGTCAATTTTTTTTTTTTTTTTTTTTTTTTTTTTTAACCTTGTCTGCACACATATTAATGGTTGATACCATGCCGGTAAAACCTAAGGCATATATATGTGCATTATTACTATATTTAGTATATATTCATATATATACGCATACATACGCATACACATACATATATATACACATACAAACGCAGTGAGTTTTTTTTTTTTGGGGTGGGGGTGGGGGGTGGGGGAGGTGACATCTACTGCCAATCCAGGAAGCAAGAACACATGGAGGCACACATCAAGTATTGGAAATCTGCAACAAAAACCACAAACGAAACACAAAACCGACACGGAGCCGACCAAAACATGAGCAGCAATGGACCAAAACCTCGAGATCCGATCACAGTCTAAGCTAAGCTACCGCTAACTAACCCCAAAAACTACAGAGCAAGCATGCAGGTGAACAAGCCAGTGTATACGTCTATGTGTGCGTATACGTGCGTGTGTATGTACATGTCTGTGTGGCCATGTGTGTGTGTGTGCACAATGTGGAAATTATTTCTCTGCATTCAACCCATTGCAAGTCAAACTAGGAGCAGTGGTCTCCCATGCAATGGTCCGGCGACCGGGGAGCGATAAGGGTTAAGGACCTTGCAAAGTGTTGACCCTCCTCTGTAGCCACTAGGCTACCACCCCAAAAGGCAACTGTCAGAAGTGGGATTCGAACCCACGCCTCCAGAGGAGACTGCGACCTGAACGCAGCGCCTTAGACCGCTCGGCCATCCTGACTGTATGCATTAACTAGGGCTGTCAATTTTTTTTTTTTTTTTTTTTTTTTTTTTAACCTTGTCTGCACACATATTAATGGTTGATACCATGCCGGTAAAACCTAAGGCATATATATGTGCATTATTACTATATTTAGTATATATACATATATATACGCATACATACGCATACACATACATATATATACACATACAAACGCAGTGAGTTTTTTTTTTTTTGGGGTGGGGGTGGGGGGTGGGGGAGGTGACATCTACTGCCAATCCAGGAAGCAAGAACACATGGAGGCACACATCAAGTATTGGAAATCTGCAACAAAAACCACAAACGAAACACAAAACCGACACGGAGCCGACCAAAACATGAGCAGCAATCGACCAAAACCTCGAGATCCGATCACAGTCTAAGCTAAGCTACCGCTAACTAACCCCAAAAACTACAGAGCAAGCATGCAGGTGAACAAGCCAGTGTATACGTCTATGTGTGCGTATACGTGCGTGTGTATGTACATGTCTGTGTGGCTATGTTTGTGTGTGTGCACAATGTGGAAATTATTTCTCTGCATTCAACCCATTGCAAGTCAAACTAGGAGCAGTGGTCTCCCATGCAATGGCCCGGCGACCGGGGAGCGATAAGGGTTAAGGACCTTGCAAAGTGTTGACCCTCCTCTGTAGCCACTAGGCTACCACCCCAAAAGGCAACTGTCAGAAGTGGGATTCGAACCCACGCCTCCAGAGGAGACTGCGACCTGAACGCAGCGCCTTAGACCGCTCGGCCATCCTGACTGTATGCATTAACTAGGGCTGTCAATTTTTTTTTTTTTTTTTTTTTTTTTTTTAACCTTGTCTGCACACATATTAATGGTTGATACCATGCCGGTAAAACCTAAGGCATATATATGTGCATTATTACTATATTTAGTATATAGACATATATATACGCATACATACGCATACACATACATATATATACACATACAAACGCAGTGAGTTTTTTTTTTTTTGGGGTGGGGGTGGGGGGTGGGGGAGGTGACATCTACTGCCAATCCAGGAAGCAAGAACACATGGAGGCACACATCAAGTATTGGAAATCTGCAACAAAAACCACAAACGAAACACAAAACCGACACAGAGCCGACCAAAACATGAGCAGCAATCGACCAAAACCTCGAGATCCGATCACAGTCTAAGCTAAGCTACCGCTAACTAACCCCAAAAACTACAGAGCAAGCATGCAGATGAAAAAGCCAGTGTATACGTCTATGTGTGCGTATACATGTCTGTGTGGCCATGTGTGTGTGTGTGCACAATGTGGAAATTATTTCTCTGCATTCAACCCATTGCAAGTCAAACTAGGAGCAGTGGTCTCCCATGCAATGGCCCGGCGACCGGGGAGCGATAAGGGTTAAGGACCTTGCAAAGTGTTGACCCTCCTCTGTAGCCACTAGGCTACCACCCCAAAAGGCAACTGTCAGAAGTGGGATTCGAACCCACGCCTCCAGAGGAGACTGCGACCTGAACGCAGCGCCTTAGACCGCTCGGCCATCCTGACTGTATGCATTAACTAGGGCTGTCAATTTTTTTTTTTTTTTTTTTTTTTTTTTTTTAACCTTGTCTGCACACATATTAATGGTTGATACCATGCCGGTAAAACCTAAGGCATATATATGTGCATTATTACTATATTTAGTATATATTCATATATATACGCATACATACGCATACACATACATATATATACACATACAAACGCAGTGAGTTTTTTTTTTTTGGGGTGGGGGTGGGGGGTGGGGGAGGTGACATCTACTGCCAATCCAGGAAGCAAGAACACATGGAGGCACACATCAAGTATTGGAAATCTGCAACAAAAACCACAAACGAAACACAAAACCGACACGGAGCCGACCAAAACATGAGCAGCAATGGACCAAAACCTCGAGATCCGATCACAGTCTAAGCTAAGCTACCGCTAACTAACCCCAAAAACTACAGAGCAAGCATGCAGGTGAACAAGCCAGTGTATACGTCTATGTGTGCGTATACGTGCGTGTGTATGTACATGTCTGTGTGGCCATGTGTGTGTGTGTGCACAATGTGGAAATTATTTCTCTGCATTCAACCCATTGCAAGTCAAACTAGGAGCAGTGGTCTCCCATGCAATGGCCCGGCGACCGGGGAGCGATAAGGGTTAAGGACCTTGCAAAGTGTTGACCCTCCTCTGTAGCCACTAGGCTACCACCCCAAAAGGCAACTGTCAGAAGTGGGATTCGAACCCACGCCTCCAGAGGAGACTGCGACCTGAACGCAGCGCCTTAGACCGCTCTGCCATCCTGACTGTATGTATTAACTAGGGCTGTCAATTTTTTTTTTTTTTTTTTTTTTTTTTTTTAACCTTGTCTGCACACATATTAATGGTTGATACCATGCCGGTAAAACCTAAGGCATATATATGTGCATTATTACTATATTTAGTATATATTCATATATATACGCATACATACGCATACACATACATATATATACACATACAAACGCAGTGAGTTTTTTTTTTTTGGGGTGGGGGTGGGGGGTGGGGGAGGTGACATCTACTGCCAATCCAGGAAGCAAGAACACATGGAGGCACACATCAAGTATTGGAAATCTGCAACAAAAACCACAAACGAAACACAAAACCGACACGGAGCCGACCAAAACATGAGCAGCAATGGACCAAAACCTCGAGATCCGATCACAGTCTAAGCTAAGCTACCGCTAACTAACCCCAAAAACTACAGAGCAAGCATGCAGGTGAACAAGCCAGTGTATACGTCTATGTGTGCGTATACGTGCGTGTGTATGTACATGTCTGTGTGGCCATGTGTGTGTGTGTGCACAATGTGGAAATTATTTCTCTGCATTCAACCCATTGCAAGTCAAACTAGGAGCAGTGGTCTCCCATGCAATGGTCCGGCGACCGGGGAGCGATAAGGGTTAAGGACCTTGCAAAGTGTTGACCCTCCTCTGTAGCCACTAGGCTACCACCCCAAAAGGCAACTGTCAGAAGTGGGATTCGAACCCACGCCTCCAGAGGAGACTGCGACCTGAACGCAGCGCCTTAGACCGCTCGGCCATCCTGACTGTATGCATTAACTAGGGCTGTCAATTTTTTTTTTTTTTTTTTTTTTTTTTTTAACCTTGTCTGCACACATATTAATGGTTGATACCATGCCGGTAAAACCTAAGGCATATATATGTGCATTATTACTATATTTAGTATATATACATATATATACGCATACATACGCATACACATACATATATATACACATACAAACGCAGTGAGTTTTTTTTTTTTTGGGGTGGGGGTGGGGGGTGGGGGAGGTGACATCTACTGCCAATCCAGGAAGCAAGAACACATGGAGGCACACATCAAGTATTGGAAATCTGCAACAAAAACCACAAACGAAACACAAAACCGACACGGAGCCGACCAAAACATGAGCAGCAATCGACCAAAACCTCGAGATCCGATCACAGTCTAAGCTAAGCTACCGCTAACTAACCCCAAAAACTACAGAGCAAGCATGCAGGTGAACAAGCCAGTGTATACGTCTATGTGTGCGTATACGTGCGTGTGTATGTACATGTCTGTGTGGCTATGTTTGTGTGTGTGCACAATGTGGAAATTATTTCTCTGCATTCAACCCATTGCAAGTCAAACTAGGAGCAGTGGTCTCCCATGCAATGGCCCGGCGACCGGGGAGCGATAAGGGTTAAGGACCTTGCAAAGTGTTGACCCTCCTCTGTAGCCACTAGGCTACCACCCCAAAAGGCAACTGTCAGAAGTGGGATTCGAACCCACGCCTCCAGAGGAGACTGCGACCTGAACGCAGCGCCTTAGACCGCTCGGCCATCCTGACTGTATGCATTAACTAGGGCTGTCAATTTTTTTTTTTTTTTTTTTTTTTTTTTTTAACCTTGTCTGCACACATATTAATGGTTGATACCATGCCGGTAAAACCTAAGGCATATATATGTGCATTATTACTATATTTAGTATATAGACATATATATACGCATACATACGCATACACATACATATATATACACATACAAACGCAGTGAGTTTTTTTTTTTTTGGGGTGGGGGTGGGGGGTGGGGGAGGTGACATCTACTGCCAATCCAGGAAGCAAGAACACATGGAGGCACACATCAAGTATTGGAAATCTGCAACAAAAACCACAAACGAAACACAAAACCGACACGGAGCCGACCAAAACATGAGCAGCAATCGACCAAAACCTCGAGATCCGATCACAGTCTAAGCTAAGCTACCGCTAACTAACCCCAAAAACTACAGAGCAAGCATGCAGATGAAAAAGCCAGTGTATACGTCTATGTGTGCGTATACGTGCGTGTGTATGTACATGTCTGTGTGGCCATGTGTGTGTGTGTGCACAATGTGGAAATTATTTCTCTGCATTCAACCCATTGCAAGTCAAACTAGGAGCAGTGGTCTCCCATGCAATGGCCCGGCGACCGGGGAGCGATAAGGGTTAAGGACCTTGCAAAGTGTTGACCCTCCTCTGTAGCCACTAGGCTACCACCCCAAAAGGCAACTGTCAGAAGTGGGATTCGAACCCACGTCTCCAGAGGAGACTGCGACCTGAACGCAGCGCCTTAGACCGCTCGGCCATCCTGACTGTATGCATTAACTAGGGCTGTCAATTTTTTATTTATTTTTTTTAATTTTTTTAACCTTGTCTGCACACATATTAATGGTTGATACCATGCCGGTAAAACCTAAGGCATATATATGTGCATTATTACTATATTTAGTATATATTCATATATATACGCATACATACGCATACACATACATATATATACACATACAAACGCAGTGAGTTTTTTTTTTTTGGGGTGGGGGTGGGGGGTGGGGGAGGTGACATCTACTGCCAATCCAGGAAGCAAGAACACATGGAGGCACACATCAAGTATTGGAAATCTGCAACAAAAACCACAAACGAAACACAAAACCGACACGGAGCCGACCAAAACATGAGCAGCAATGGACCAAAACCTCGAGATCTGATCACAGTCTAAGCTAAGCTACCGCTAACTAACCCCAAAAACTACAGAGCAAGCATGCAGGTGAACAAGCCAGTGTATACGTCTATGTGTGCATATACGTGCGTGTGTATGTACATGTCTGTGTGGCCATGTGTGTGTGTGTGCACAATGTGGAAATTATTTCTCTGCATTCAACCCATTGCAAGTCAAACTAGGAGCAGTGGTCTCCCATGCAATGGCCCGGCGACCGGGGAGCGATAAGGGTTAAGGACCTTGCAAAGTGTTGACCCTCCTCTGTAGCCACTAGGCTACCACCCCAAAAGGCAACTGTCAGAAGTGGGATTCAAACCCATGCCTCCAGAGGAGACTGCGACCTGAACGCAGCGCCTTAGACCGCTCGGCCATCCTGACTGTATGCATTAACGAGGGCTGTCAATTTATTTATTTATTTATTTTTTTTTTTAACCTTGTCTGCACACATATTAATGGTTGATACCATGCCGGTAAAACCTAAGGCATATATATGTGCATTATTACTATATTTAGTATATATTCATATATATACGCATACATACGCATACACATACATATATATACACATACAAACGCAGTGAGTTTTTTTTTTTTGGGGTGGGGGTGGGGGGTGGGGGAGGTGACATCTACTGCCAATCCAGGAAGCAAGAACACATGGAGGCACACATCAAGTATTGGAAATCTGCAACAAAAACCACAAACGAAACACAAAACCGACACGGAGCCGACCAAAACATGAGCAGCAATGGACCAAAACCTCGAGATCTGATCACAGTCTAAGCTAAGCTACCGCTAACTAACCCCAAAAACTACAGAGCAAGCATGCAGGTGAACAAGCCAGTGTATACGTCTATGTGTGCATATACGTGCGTGTGTATGTACATGTCTGTGTGGCCATGTGTGTGTGTGTGCACAATGTGGAAATTATTTCTCTGCATTCAACCCATTGCAAGTCAAACTAGGAGCAGTGGTCTCCCATGCAATGGCCCGGCGACCGGGGAGCGATAAGGGTTAAGGACCTTGCAAAGTGTTGACCCTCCTCTGTAGCCACTAGGCTACCACCCCAAAAGGCAACTGTCAGAAGTGGGATTCAAACCCATGCCTCCAGAGGAGACTGCGACCTGAACGCAGCGCCTTAGACCGCTCGGCCATCCTGACTGTATGCATTAACGAGGGCTGTCAATTTATTTATTTATTTATTTTTTTTTTTAACCTTGTCTGCACACATATTAATGGTTGATACCATGCCGGTAAAACCTAAGGCATATATATGTGCATTATTACTATATTTAGTATATATTCATATATATACGCATACATACGCATACACATACATATATATACACATACAAACGCAGTGAGTTTTTTTTTTTTGGGGTGGGGGTGGGGGGTGGGGGAGGTGACATCTACTGCCAATCCAGGAAGCAAGAACACATGGAGGCACACATCAAGTATTGGAAATCTGCAACAAAAACCACAAACGAAACACAAAACCGACACGGAGCCGACCAAAACATGAGCAGCAATGGACCAAAACCTCGAGATCCGATCACAGTCTAAGCTAAGCTACCGCTAACTAACCCCAAAAACTACAGAGCAAGCATGCAGGTGAACAAGCCAGTGTATACGTCTATGTGTGCGTATACGTGCGTGTGTATGTACATGTCTGTGTGGCCATGTGTGTGTGTGTGCACAATGTGGAAATTATTTCTCTGCATTCAACCCATTGCAAGTCAAACTAGGAGCAGTGGTCTCTCATGCAATGGCCCGGCGACCGGGGAGCGATAAGGGTTAAGGACTTTGCAAAGTGTTGACCCTCCTCTGTAGCCACTAGGCTACCACCCCAAAAGGCAACTGTCAGAAGTGGGATTCGAACCCACGCCTCCAGAGGAGACTGCGACCTGAACGCAGCGCCTTAGACCGCTCGGCCATCCTGACTGTATGCATTAACTAGGGCTGTCAATTTTTTTTTTTTTTTTTTTTTTTTTTTTTTTTTTTTTTTTTTTTTTTTTTTTTTAACCTTGTCTGCACACATATTAATGGTTGATACCATGCCGGTAAAACCTAAGGCATATATATGTGCATTATTACTATATTTAGTATATATTCATATATATACGCATACATACGCATACACATACATATATATACACATACAAACGCAGTGAGTTTTTTTTTTTTGGGGTGGGGGTGGGGGGTGGGGGAGGTGACATCTACTGCCAATCCAGGAAGCAAGAACACATGGAGGCACACATCAAGTATTGGAAATCTGCAACAAAAACCACAAACGAAACACAAAACCGACACGGAGCCGACCAAAACATGAGCAGCAATGGACCAAAACCTCGAGATCCGATCACAGTCTAAGCTAAGCTACCGCTAACTAACCCCAAAAACTACAGAGCAAGCATGCAGGTGAACAAGCCAGTGTATACGTCTATGTGTGCGTATACGTGCGTGTGTATGTACATGTCTGTGTGGCCATGTGTGTGTGTGTGCACAATGTGGAAATTATTTCTCTGCATTCAACCCATTGCAAGTCAAACTAGGAGCAGTGGTCTCCCATGCAATGGTCCGGCGACCGGGGAGCGATAAGGGTTAAGGACCTTGCAAAGTGTTGACCCTCCTCTGTAGCCACTAGGCTACCACCCCAAAAGGCAACTGTCAGAAGTGGGATTCGAACCCACGCCTCCAGAGGAGACTGCGACCTGAACGCAGCGCCTTAGACCGCTCGGCCATCCTGACTGTATGCATTAACTAGGGCTGTCAATTTTTTTTTTTTTTTTTTTTTTTTTTTTAACCTTGTCTGCACACATATTAATGGTTGATACCATGCCGGTAAAACCTAAGGCATATATATGTGCATTATTACTATATTTAGTATATATACATATATATACGCTGTTGTCTGTCTGATGTCTGCTGTTGCTGCTTCCGCCTGCCTGCACCCCCCCCCCCCTCTGGTCATCCCGCTGCTGCTTCCACATGACTGTTGTGTGCTGCTGATGCCCCCCCCCCCCTCTGGTCATCCCGCTTCTGCTTCCACATGACTGTTGTGTGCTGCTGACGCCCCCCCCCCCCCCCACCTCTGGTCATCCCGTTGCTGCTTCCACCTGCCTGCTGTGTGCTGTCGACGTCCCTGACTCCCCCCAGTCTGGCCTTCGGCAGGAGGGTCCCCCCTTATGAGCCTGGTCCTGCTCAAGGTTTCTTCCCTCCTAAAGGGGAGTTTTTCCTTGCCACTGTTTGGCTTAAGGCTTTTCTTCCACTAAGGGAGTTTTTACCTGCCATTGTTTATATAATAATTGCTCGGGGGTTTATGTTTATGTTTATGTTTATGTTTATGTTTATGTTTATGTTCATGTTCTGGATCTCTGGAAAGCGTCTAGAGACAACATCTGTTGTATTAGACGCTATATAAATAAAATTGAATTGAATTGAATTGAATACGCATACATACGCATACACATACATATATATACACATACAAACGCAGTGAGTTTTTTTTTTTTTTGGGGTGGGGGTGGGGGGTGGGGGAGGTGACATCTACTGCCAATCCAGGAAGCAAGAACACATGGAGGCACACATCAAGTATTGGAAATCTGCAACAAAAACCACAAACGAAACACAAAACCGACACAGAGCCGACCAAAACATGAGCAGCAATCGACCAAAACCTCGAGATCCGATCACAGTCTAAGCTAAGCTACCGCTAACTAACCCCAAAAACTACAGAGCAAGCATGCAGGTGAACAAGCCAGTGTATACGTCTATGTGTGCGTATACGTGCGTGTGTATGTACATGTCTGTGTGGCTATGTTTGTGTGTGTGCACAATGTGGAAATTATTTCTCTGCATTCAACCCATTGCAAGTCAAACTAGGAGCAGTGGTCTCCCATGCAATGGCCCGGCGACCGGGGAGCGATAAGGGTTAAGGACCTTGCAAAGTGTTGACCCTCCTCTGTAGCCACTAGGCTACCACCCCAAAAGGCAACTGTCAGAAGTGGGATTCGAACCCACGCCTCCAGAGGAGACTGCGACCTGAACGCAGCGCCTTAGACCGCTCGGCCATCCTGACTGTATGCATTAACTAGGGCTGTCAATTTTTTTTTTTTTTTTTTTTTTTTTTTTAACCTTGTCTGCACACATATTAATGGTTGATACCATGCCGGTAAAACCTAAGGCATATATATGTGCATTATTACTATATTTAGTATATAGACATATATATACGCATACATACGCATACACATACATATATATACACATACAAACGCAGTGAGTTTTTTTTTTTTTGGGGTGGGGGTGGGGGGTGGGGGAGGTGACATCTACTGCCAATCCAGGAAGCAAGAACACATGGAGGCACACATCAAGTATTGGAAATCTGCAACAAAAACCACAAACGAAACACAAAACCGACACGGAGCCGACCAAAACATGAGCAGCAATCGACCAAAACCTCGAGATCCGATCACAGTCTAAGCTAAGCTACCGCTAACTAACCCCAAAAACTACAGAGCAAGCATGCAGATGAAAAAGCCAGTGTATACGTCTATGTGTGCGTATACGTGCGTGTGTATGTACATGTCTGTGTGGCCATGTGTGTGTGTGTGCACAATGTGGAAATTATTTCTCTGCATTCAACCCATTGCAAGTCAAACTAGGAGCAGTGGTCTCCCATGCAATGGCCCGGCGACCGGGGAGCGATAAGGGTTAAGGACCTTGCAAAGTGTTGACCCTCCTCTGTAGCCACTAGGCTACCACCCCAAAAGGCAACTGTCAGAAGTGGGATTCGAACCCACGCCTCCAGAGGAGACTGCGACCTGAACGCAGCGCCTTAGACCGCTCGGCCATCCTGACTGTATGCATTAACTAGGGCTGTCAATTTTTTTTTTTTTTTTTTTTTTTTTTTTTAACCTTGTCTGCACACATATTAATGGTTGATACCATGCCGGTAAAACCTAAGGCATATATATGTGCATTATTACTATATTTAGTATATAGACATATATATACGCATACATACGCATACACATACATATATATACACATACAAACGCAGTGAGTTTTTTTTTTTTTGGGGTGGGGGTGGGGGGTGGGGGAGGTGACATCTACTGCCAATCCAGGAAGCAAGAACACATGGAGGCACACATCAAGTATTGGAAATCTGCAACAAAAACCACAAACGAAACACAAAACCGACACGGAGCCGACCAAAACATGAGCAGCAATCGACCAAAACCTCGAGATCCGATCACAGTCTAAGCTAAGCTACCGCTAACTAACCCCAAAAACTACAGAGCAAGCATGCAGATGAAAAAGCCAGTGTATACGTCTATGTGTGCGTATACGTGCGTGTGTATGTACATGTCTGTGTGGCCATGTGTGTGTGTGTGCACAATGTGGAAATTATTTCTCTGCATTCAACCCATTGCAAGTCAAACTAGGAGCAGTGGTCTCCCATGCAATGGCCCGGCGACCGGGGAGCGATAAGGGTTAAGGACCTTGCAAAGTGTTGACCCTCCTCTGTAGCCACTAGGCTACCACCCCAAAAGGCAACTGTCAGAAGTGGGATTCGAACCCACACCTCCAGAGGAGACTGCGACCTGAACGCAGCGCCTTAGACCGCTCGGCCATCCTGACTGTATGCATTAACTAGGGCTGTCAATTTTTTTTTTTTTTTTTTTTTTTTTTTTTTAACCTTGTCTGCACACATATTAATGGTTGATACCATGCCGGTAAAACCTAAGGCATATATATGTGCATTATTACTATATTTAGTATATAGACATATATATACGCATACATACGCATACACATACATATATATACACATACAAACGCAGTGAGTTTTTTTTTTTTTGGGGTGGGGGGTGGGGGTGGGGGAGGTGACATCTACTGCCAATCCAGGAAGCAAGAACACATGGAGGCACACATCAAGTATTGGAAATCTGCAACAAAAACCACAAACGAAACACAAAACCGACACGGAGCCGACCAAAACATGAGCAGCAATCGACCAAAACCTCGAGATCCGATCACAGTCTAAGCTAAGCTACCGCTAACTAACCCCAAAAACTACAGAGCAAGCATGCAGATGAAAAAGCCAGTGTATACGTCTATGTGTGCGTGTGTATGTACATGTCTGTGTGGCCATGTGTGTGTGTGTGCACAATGTGGAAATTATTTCTCTGCATTCAACCCATTGCAAGTCAAACTAGGAGCAGTGGTCTCCCATGCAATGGCCCGGCGACCGGGGAGCGATAAGGGTTAAGGACCTTGCAAAGTGTTGACCCTCCTCTGTAGCCACTAGGCTACCACCCCAAAAGGCAACTGTCAGAAGTGGGATTCGAACCCACGTCTCCAGAGGAGACTGCGACCTGAACGCAGCGCCTTAGACCGCTCGGCCATCCTGACTGTATGCATTAACTAGGGCTGTCAATTTTTTATTTATTTTTTTTAATTTTTTTAACCTTGTCTGCACACATATTAATGGTTGATACCATGCCGGTAAAACCTAAGGCATATATATGTGCATTATTACTATATTTAGTATATATTCATATATATACGCATACATACGCATACACATACATATATATACACATACAAACGCAGTGAGTTTTTTTTTTTTGGGGTGGGGGTGGGGGGTGGGGGAGGTGACATCTACTGCCAATCCAGGAAGCAAGAACACATGGAGGCACACATCAAGTATTGGAAATCTGCAACAAAAACCACAAACGAAACACAAAACCGACACGGAGCCGACCAAAACATGAGCAGCAATGGACCAAAACCTCGAGATCTGATCACAGTCTATGCTAAGCTACCGCTAACTAACCCCAAAAACTACAGAGCAAGCATGCAGGTGAACAAGCCAGTGTATACGTCTATGTGTGCATATACGTGCGTGTGTATGTACATGTCTGTGTGGCCATGTGTGTGTGTGTGCACAATGTGGAAATTATTTCTCTGCATTCAACCCATTGCAAGTCAAACTAGGAGCAGTGGTCTCCCATGCAATGGCCCGGCGACCGGGGAGCGATAAGGGTTAAGGACCTTGCAAAGTGTTGACCCTCCTCTGTAGCCACTAGGCTACCACCCCAAAAGGCAACTGTCAGAAGTGGGATTCGAACCCACGCCTCCAGAGGAGACTGCGACCTGAACGCAGCGCCTTAGACCGCTCGGCCATCCTGACTGTATGCATTAACTAGGGCTGTCAATTTTTTTTTTTTTTTTTTTTTTTTTTTTAACCTTGTCTGCACACATATTAATGGTTGATACCATGCCGGTAAAACCTAAGGCATATATATGTGCATTATTACTATATTTAGTATATAGACATATATATACGCATACATACGCATACACATACATATATATACACATACAAACGCAGTGAGTTTTTTTTTTTTTGGGGTGGGGGTGGGGGGTGGGGGAGGTGACATCTACTGCCAATCCAGGAAGCAAGAACACATGGAGGCACACATCAAGTATTGGAAATCTGCAACAAAAACCACAAACGAAACACAAAACCGACACGGAGCCGACCAAAACATGAGCAGCAATCGACCAAAACCTCGAGATCCGATCACAGTCTAAGCTAAGCTACCGCTAACTAACCCCAAAAACTACAGAGCAAGCATGCAGATGAAAAAGCCAGTGTATACGTCTATGTGTGCGTATACGTGCGTGTGTATGTACATGTCTGTGTGGCCATGTGTGTGTGTGTGCACAATGTGGAAATTATTTCTCTGCATTCAACCCATTGCAAGTCAAACTAGGAGCAGTGGTCTCCCATGCAATGGCCCGGCGACCGGGGAGCGATAAGGGTTAAGGACCTTGCAAAGTGTTGACCCTCCTCTGTAGCCACTAGGCTACCACCCCAAAAGGCAACTGTCAGAAGTGGGATTCGAACCCACACCTCCAGAGGAGACTGCGACCTGAACGCAGCGCCTTAGACCGCTCGGCCATCCTGACTGTATGCATTAACTAGGGCTGTCAATTTTTTTTTTTTTTTTTTTTTTTTTTTTAACCTTGTCTGCACACATATTAATGGTTGATACCATGCCGGTAAAACCTAAGGCATATATATGTGCATTATTACTATATTTAGTATATAGACATATATATACGCATACATACGCATACACATACATATATATACACATACAAACGCAGTGAGTTTTTTTTTTTTTGGGGTGGGGGTGGGGGGTGGGGGAGGTGACATCTACTGCCAATCCAGGAAGCAAGAACACATGGAGGCACACATCAAGTATTGGAAATCTGCAACAAAAACCACAAACGAAACACAAAACCGACACGGAGCCGACCAAAACATGAGCAGCAATCGACCAAAACCTCGAGATCCGATCACAGTCTAAGCTAAGCTACCGCTAACTAACCCCAAAAACTACAGAGCAAGCATGCAGATGAAAAAGCCAGTGTATACGTCTATGTGTGCGTGTGTATGTACATGTCTGTGTGGCCATGTGTGTGTGTGTGCACAATGTGGAAATTATTTCTCTGCATTCAACCCATTGCAAGTCAAACTAGGAGCAGTGGTCTCCCATGCAATGGCCCGGCGACCGGGGAGCGATAAGGGTTAAGGACCTTGCAAAGTGTTGACCCTCCTCTGTAGCCACTAGGCTACCACCCCAAAAGGCAACTGTCAGAAGTGGGATTCGAACCCACGTCTCCAGAGGAGACTGCGACCTGAACGCAGCGCCTTAGACCGCTCGGCCATCCTGACTGTATGCATTAACTAGGGCTGTCAATTTTTTATTTATTTTTTTTAATTTTTTTAACCTTGTCTGCACACATATTAATGGTTGATACCATGCCGGTAAAACCTAAGGCATATATATGTGCATTATTACTATATTTAGTATATATTCATATATATACGCATACATACGCATACACATACATATATATACACATACAAACGCAGTGAGTTTTTTTTTTTTGGGGTGGGGGTGGGGGGTGGGGGAGGTGACATCTACTGCCAATCCAGGAAGCAAGAACACATGGAGGCACACATCAAGTATTGGAAATCTGCAACAAAAACCACAAACGAAACACAAAACCGACACGGAGCCGACCAAAACATGAGCAGCAATGGACCAAAACCTCGAGATCTGATCACAGTCTATGCTAAGCTACCGCTAACTAACCCCAAAAACTACAGAGCAAGCATGCAGGTGAACAAGCCAGTGTATACGTCTATGTGTGCATATACGTGCGTGTGTATGTACATGTCTGTGTGGCCATGTGTGTGTGTGTGCACAATGTGGAAATTATTTCTCTGCATTCAACCCATTGCAAGTCAAACTAGGAGCAGTGGTCTCCCATGCAATGGCCCGGCGACCGGGGAGCGATAAGGGTTAAGGACCTTGCAAAGTGTTGACCCTCCTCTGTAGCCACTAGGCTACCACCCCAAAAGGCAACTGTCAGAAGTGGGATTCAAACCCATGCCTCCAGAGGAGACTGCGACCTGAACGCAGCGCCTTAGACCGCTCGGCCATCCTGACTGTATGCATTAACGAGGGCTGTCAATTTATTTATTTATTTTTTTTTTTTTTTAACCTTGTCTGCACACATATTAATGGTTGATACCATGCCGGTAAAACCTAAGGCATATATATGTGCATTATTACTATATTTAGTATATATTCATATATATACGCATACATACGCATACACATACATATATATACACATACAAACGCAGTGAGTTTTTTTTTTTTGGGGTGGGGGTGGGGGGTGGGGGAGGTGACATCTACTGCCAATCCAGGAAGCAAGAACACATGGAGGCACACATCAAGTATTGGAAATCTGCAACAAAAACCACAAACGAAACACAAAACCGACACGGAGCCGACCAAAACATGAGCAGCAATGGACCAAAACCTCGAGATCCGATCACAGTCTAAGCTAAGCTACCGCTAACTAACCCCAAAAACTACAGAGCAAGCATGCAGGTGAACAAGCCAGTGTATACGTCTATGTGTGCGTATACGTGCGTGTGTATGTACATGTCTGTGTGGCCATGTGTGTGTGTGTGCACAATGTGGAAATTATTTCTCTGCATTCAACCCATTGCAAGTCAAACTAGGAGCAGTGGTCTCTCATGCAATGGCCCGGCGACCGGGGAGCGATAAGGGTTAAGGACTTTGCAAAGTGTTGACCCTCCTCTGTAGCCACTAGGCTACCACCCCAAAAGGCAACTGTCAGAAGTGGGATTCGAACCCACGCCTCCAGAGGAGACTGCGACCTGAACGCAGCGCCTTAGACCGCTCGGCCATCCTGACTGTATGCATTAACTAGGGCTGTCAATTTTTTTTTTTTTTTTTTAACCTTGTCTGCACACATATTAATGGTTGATACCATGCCGGTAAAACCTAAGGCATATATATGTGCATTATTACTATATTTAGTATATATTCATATATATACGCATACATACGCATACACATACATATATATACACATACAAACGCAGTGAGTTTTTTTTTTTTGGGGTGGGGGTGGGGGGTGGGGGAGGTGACATCTACTGCCAATCCAGGAAGCAAGAACACATGGAGGCACACATCAAGTATTGGAAATCTGCAACAAAAACCACAAACGAAACACAAAACCGACACGGAGCCGACCAAAACATGAGCAGCAATGGACCAAAACCTCGAGATCCGATCACAGTCTAAGCTAAGCTACCGCTAACTAACCCCAAAAACTACAGAGCAAGCATGCAGGTGAACAAGCCAGTGTATACGTCTATGTGTGCGTATACGTGCGTGTGTATGTACATGTCTGTGTGGCCATGTGTGTGTGTGTGCACAATGTGGAAATTATTTCTCTGCATTCAACCCATTGCAAGTCAAACTAGGAGCAGTGGTCTCTCATGCAATGGCCCGGCGACCGGGGAGCGATAAGGGTTAAGGACTTTGCAAAGTGTTGACCCTCCTCTGTAGCCACTAGGCTACCACCCCAAAAGGCAACTGTCAGAAGTGGGATTCGAACCCACGCCTCCAGAGGAGACTGCGACCTGAACGCAGCGCCTTAGACCGCTCGGCCATCCTGACTGTATGCATTAACTAGGGCTGTCAATTTTTTTTTTTTTTTTTTTTTTTTTTTTTTTTTTTTTTTTAACCTTGTCTGCACACATATTAATGGTTGATACCATGCCGGTAAAACCTAAGGCATATATATGTGCATTATTACTATATTTAGTATATATTCATATATATACGCATACATACGCATACACATACATATATATACACATACAAACGCAGTGAGTTTTTTTTTTTTGGGGTGGGGGTGGGGGGTGGGGGAGGTGACATCTACTGCCAATCCAGGAAGCAAGAACACATGGAGGCACACATCAAGTATTGGAAATCTGCAACAAAAACCACAAACGAAACACAAAACCGACACGGAGCCGACCAAAACATGAGCAGCAATCGACCAAAACCTCGAGATCCGATCACAGTCTAAGCTAAGCTACCGCTAACTAACCCCAAAAACTACAGAGCAAGCATGCAGGTGAACAAGCCAGTGTATACGTCGATGTGTGCGTATACGTGCGTGTGTATGTACATGTCTGTGTGGCCATGTGTGTGTGTGTGCACAATGTGGAAATTATTTCTCTGCATTCAACCCATTGCAAGTCAAACTAGGAGCAGTGGTCTCCCATGCAATGGCCCGGCGACCGGGAAGCGATAAGGGTTAAGGACCTTGCAAAGTGTTGACCCTCCTCTGTAGCCACTAGGCTACCACCCCAAAAGGCAACTGTCAGAAGTGGGATTCGAACCCACGCCTCCAGAGGAGACTGCGACCTGAACGCAGCGCCTTAGACCGCTCGGCCATCCTGACTGTATGCATTAACTAGGGCTGTCAATTTTTTTTTTTTTTTTTTTTTTTTTTTAACCTTGTCTGCACACATATTAATGGTTGATACCATGCCGGTAAAACCTAAGGCATATATATGTGCATTATTACTATATTTAGTATATATTCATATATATACGCATACATACGCATACACATACATATATATACACATACAAACGCAGTGAGTTTTTTTTTTTTGGGGTGGGGGTGGGGGGTGGGGGAGGTGACATCTACTGCCAATCCAGGAAGCAAGAACACATGGAGGCACACATCAAGTATTGGAAATCTGCAACAAAAACCACAAACGAAACACAAAACCGACACGGAGCCGACCAAAACATGAGCAGCAATCGACCAAAACCTCGAGATCCGATCACAGTCTAAGCTAAGCTACCGCTAACTAACCCCAAAAACTACAGAGCAAGCATGCAGGTGAACAAGCCAGTGTATACGTCTATGTGTGCGTATACGTGCGTGTGTATGTACATGTCTGTGTGGCCATGTGCACAATGTGGAAATTATTTCTCTGCATTCAACCCATTGCAAGTCAAACTAGGAGCAGTGGTCTCCCATGCAATGGCCCGGCGACCGGGGAGCGATAAGGGTTAAGGACCTTGCAAAGTGTTGACCCTCCTCTGTAGCCAATAGGCTACCACCCCAAAAGGCAACTGTCAGAAGTGGGATTCAAACCCACGCCTCCAGAGGAGACTGCGACCTGAACGCAGCGCCTTAGACCGCTCGGCCATCCTGACTGTATGCATTAACTATGGCTGTCAATTTTTTTTTTTTTTTTTTTTTTAACCTTGTCTGCACACATATTAATGGTTGATACCATGCCGGTAAAACCTAAGGCATATATATGTGCATTATTACTATATTTAGTATATATACATATATATACGCATACATACGCATACACATACATATATATACACATACAAACCCAGTGAGTTTTTTTTTTTTTGGGGTGGGGGTGGGGGGTGGGGGAGGTGACATCTACTGCCAATCCAGGAAGCAAGAACACATGGAGGCACACATCAAGTATTGGAAATCTGCAACAAAAACCACAAACGAAACACAAAACCGACACGGAGCCGACCAAAACATGAGCAGCAATGGACCAAAACCTCGAGATCCGATCACAGTCTAAGCTAAGCTACCGCTAACTAACCCCAAAAACTACAGAGCAAGCATGCAGGTGAACAAGCCAGTGTATACGTCTATGTGTGCGTATACGTGCGTGTGTATGTACATGTCTGTGTGGCCATGTGTGTGTGTGTGCACAATGTGGAAATTATTTCTCTGCATTCAACCCATTGCAAGTCAAACTAGGAGCAGTGGTCTCCCATGCAATGGCCCGGCGACCGGGGTGCGATAAGGGTTAAGGACCTTGCAAAGTGTTGACCCTCCTCTGTAGCCACTAGGCTACCACCCCAAAAGGCAACTGTCAGAAGTGGGATTCGAACCCACGCCTCCAGAGGAGACTGCGACCTGAACGCAGCGCCTTAGACCGCTCGGCCATCCTGACTGTATGCATTAACTAGGGCTGTCAATTTTTTTTTTTTTTAACCTTGTCTGCACACATATTAATGGTTGATACCATGCCGGTAAAACCTAAGGCATATATATGTGCATTATTACTATATTTAGTATATATACATATATATACGCATACATACGCATACACATACATATATATACACATACAAACCCAGTGAGTTTTTTTTTTTTTGGGGTGGGGGTGGGGGGTGGGGGAGGTGACATCTACTGCCAATCCAGGAAGCAAGAACACATGGAGGCACACATCAAGTATTGGAAATCTGCAACAAAAACCACAAACGAAACACAAAACCGACACGGAGCCGACCAAAACATGAGCAGCAATGGACCAAAACCTCGAGATCCGATCACAGTCTAAGCTAAGCTACCGCTAACTAACCCCAAAAACTACAGAGCAAGCATGCAGATGAACAAGCCAGTGTATACGTCTATGTGTGCGTATACGTGCGTGTGTATGTACATGTCTGTGTGGCCATGTGTGTGTGTGTGCACAATGTGGAAATTATTTCTCTGCATTCAACCCATTGCAAGTCAAACTAGGAGCAGTGGTCTCCCATGCAATGGCCCGGCGACCGGGGTGCGATAAGGGTTAAGGACCTTGCAAAGTGTTGACCCTCCTCTGTAGCCACTAGGCTACCACCCCAAAAGGCAACTGTCAGAAGTGGGATTCGAACCCACGCCTCCAGAGGAGACTGCGACCTGAACGCAGCGCCTTAGACCGCTCGGCCATCCTGACTGTATGCATTAACTAGGGCTGTCAATTTTTTTTTTTTTTTTTTTTTTTTTTAACCTTGTCTGCACACATATTAATGGTTGATACCATGCCGGTAAAACCTAAGGCATATATATGTGCATTATTACTATATTTAGTATATATACATATATATACGCATACATACGCATACACATACATATATATACACATACAAACCCAGTGAGTTTTTTTTTTTTTGGGGTGGGGGTGGGGGGTGGGGGAGGTGACATCTACTGCCAATCCAGGAAGCAAGAACACATGGAGGCACACATCAACTATTGGAAATCTGCAACAAAAACAACAAACGAAACACAAAACCGACACGGAGCCGACCAAAACATGAGCAGCAATCGACCAAAACCTCGAGATCCGATCACAGTCTAAGCTAAGCTACCGCTAACTAACCCCAAAAACTACAGAGCAAGCATGCAGATGAACAAGCCAGTGTACACGTCTATGTGTGCGTATACGTGCGTGTGTATGTACATGTCTGTGTGGCCATGTGTGTGTGTGTGCACAATGTGGAAATTATTTCTCTGCATTCAACCCATTGCAAGTCAAACTAGGAGCAGTGGTCTCCCATGCAATGGCCCGGCGACCGGGGGAGCGATAAGGGTTAAGGACCTTGCAAAGTGTTGACCCTCCTCTGTAGCCACTAGGCTACCACCCCAAAAGGCAACTGTCAGAAGTGGGATTCGAACCCACGCCTCCAGAGGAGACTGCGACCTGAACGCAGCGCCTTAGACCGCTCGGCCATCCTGACTGTATGCATTAACCAGGGCTGTCAATTTTTTTTTTTTTTTTTTTTCCCTTGTCTGCACACATATTAATGGTTGATACCATGCCGGTAAAACCTAAGGCATATATATGTGCATTATTACTATATTTAGTATATATACATATATATACGCATACATACGCATACACATACATATATATACACATACAAACCCAGTGAGTTTTTTTTTTTTTGGGGTGGGGGTGGGGGGTGGGGGAGGTGACATCTACTGCCAATCCAGGAAGCAAGAACACATGGAGGCACACATCAAGTATTGGAAATCTGCAACAAAAACCACAAACGAAACACAAAACCGACACGGAGCCGACCAAAACATGAGCAGCAATGGACCAAAACCTCGAGATCCGATCACAGTCTAAGCTAAGCTACCGCTAACTAACCCCAAAAACTACAGAGCAAGCATGCAGGTGAACAAGCCAGTGTATACGTCTATGTGTGCGTATACGTGCGTGTGTATGTACATGTCTGTGTGGCCATGTGTGTGTGTGTGCACAATGTGGAAATTATTTCTCTGCATTCAACCCATTGCAAGTCAAACTAGGAGCAGTGGTCTCCCATGCAATGGCCCGGCGACCGGGGAGCGATAAGGGTTAAGGACCTTGCAAAGTGTTGACCCTCCTCTGTAGCCACTAGGCTACCACCCCAAAAGGCAACTGTCAGAAGTGGGATTCGAACCCACGCCTCCAGAGGAGACTGCGACCTGAACGCAGCGCCTTCGACCGCTCGGCCATCCTGACTGTATGCATTAACTAGGGCTGTCAATTTTTTTTTTTTTTTTTTTTTTTTTTTTAACCTTGTCTGCACACATATTAATGGTTGATACCATGCCGGTAAAACCTAAGGCATATATATGTGCATTATTACTATATTTAGTATATATACATATATATACGCATACATACGCATACACATACATATATATACACATACAAACCCAGTGAGTTTTTTTTTTTTTGGGGTGGGGGTGGGGGGTGGGGGAGGTGACATCTACTGCCAATCCAGGAAGCAAGAACACATGGAGGCACACATCAAGTATTGGAAATCTGCAACAAAAACCACAAACGAAACACAAAACCGACACGGAGCCGACCAAAACATGAGCAGCAATCGACCAAAACCTCGAGATCCGATCACAGTCTAAGCTAAGCTACCGCTAACTAACCCCAAAAACTACAGAGCAAGCATGCAGATGAACAAGCCAGTGTACACGTCTATGTGTGCGTATACGTGCGTGTGTATGTACATGTCTGTGTGGCCATGTGTGTGTGTGTGCACAATGTGGAAATTATTTCTCTGCATTCAACCCATTGCAAGTCAAACTAGGAGCAGTGGTCTCCCATGCAATGGCCCGGCGACCGGGGAGCGATAAGGGTTAAGGACCTTGCAAAGTGTTGACCCTCCTCTGTAGCCACTAGGCTACCACCCCAAAAGGCAACTGTCAGAAGTGGGATTCAAACCCACGCCTCCAGAGGAGACTGCGACCTGAACGCAGCGCCTTAGACCGCTCGGCCATCCTGACTGTATGCATTAACTATGGCTGTCAATTTTTTTTTTTTTTTTTTTTTTAACCTTGTCTGCACACATATTAATGGTTGATACCATGCCGGTAAAACCTAAGGCATATATATGTGCATTATTACTATATTTAGTATATATACATATATATACGCATACATACGCATACACATACATATATATACACATACAAACCCAGTGAGTTTTTTTTTTTTTGGGGTGGGGGTGGGGGGTGGGGGAGGTGACATCTACTGCCAATCCAGGAAGCAAGAACACATGGAGGCACACATCAAGTATTGGAAATCTGCAACAAAAACCACAAACGAAACACAAAACCGACACGGAGCCGACCAAAACATGAGCAGCAATCGACCAAAACCTCGAGATCCGATCACAGTCTAAGCTAAGCTACCGCTAACTAACCCCAAAAACTACAGAGCAAGCATGCAGATGAACAAGCCAGTGTACACGTCTATGTGTGCGTATACGTGCGTGTGTATGTACATGTCTGTGTGGCCATGTGTGTGTGTGTGCACAATGTGGAAATTATTTCTCTGCATTCAACCCATTGCAAGTCAAACTAGGAGCAGTGGTCTCCCATGCAATGGCCCGGCGACCGGGGAGCGATAAGGGTTAAGGACCTTGCAAAGTGTTGACCCTCCTCTGTAGCCACTAGGCTACCACCCCAAAAGGCAACTGTCAGAAGTGGGATTCGAACCCACGCCTCCAGAGGAGACTGCGACCTGAACGCAGCGCCTTAGACCGCTCGGCCATCCTGACTGTATGCATTAACCAGGGCTGTCAATTTTTTTTTTTTTTTTTTTTTTTTTTTCCCTTGTCTGCACACATATTAATGGTTGATACCATGCCGGTAAAACCTAAGGCATATATATGTGCATTATTACTATATTTAGTATATATACATATATATACGCATACATACGCATACACATACATATATATACACATACAAACGCAGTGAGTTTTTTTTTTTTGGGGTGGGGGTGGGGGGTGGGGGAGGTGACATCTACTGCCAATCCAGGAAGCAAGAACACATGGAGGCACACATCAAGTATTGGAAATCTGCAACAAAAACCACAAACGAAACACAAAACCGACACGGAGCCGACCAAAACATGAGCAGCAATCGACCAAAACCTCGAGATCCGATCACAGTCTAAGCTAAGCTACCGCTAACTAACCCCAAAAACTACAGAGCAAGCATGCAGGTGAACAAGCCAGTGTATACGTCTATGTGTGCGTATACGTGCGTGTGTATGTACATGTCTGTGTGGCCATGTGTGTGTGTGTGCACAATGTGGAAATTATTTCTCTGCATTCAACCCATTGCAAGTCAAACTAGGAGCAGTGGTCTCCCATGCAATGGCCCGGCGACCGGGGAGCGATAAGGGTTAAGGACCTTGCAAAGTGTTGACCCTCCTCTGTAGCCACTAGGCTACCACCCCAAAAGGCAACTGTCAGAAGTGGGATTCGAACCCACGCCTCCAGAGGAGACTGCGACCTGAACGCAGCGCCTTAGACCGCTCGGCCATCCTGACTGTATGCATTAACTAGGGCTGTCAATTTTTTTTTTTTTTTTTTTTTTTTTTTAACCTTGTCTGCACACATATTAATGGTTGATACCATGCCGGTAAAACCTAAGGCATATATATGTGCATTATTACTGTATTTAGTATATATACATATATATACGCATACATACGCATACACATACATATACACATACAAACCCAGTGAGTTTTTTTTTTTTTGGGGTGGGGGTGGGGGGTGGGGGAGGTGACATCTACTGCCAATCCAGGAAGCAAGAACACATGGAGGCACACATCAAGTATTGGAAATCTGCAACAAAAACCACAAACGAAACACAAAACCGACACGGAGCCGACCAAAACATGAGCAGCAATGGACCAAAACCTCGAGATCCGATCACAGTCTAAGCTAAGCTACCGCTAACTAACCCCAAAAACTACAGAGCAAGCATGCAGGTGAACAAGCCAGTGTATACGTCTATGTGTGCGTATACGTGCGTGTGTATGTACATGTCTGTGTGGCCATGTGTGTGTGTGTGCACAATGTGGAAATTATTTCTCTGCATTCAACCCATTGCAAGTCAAACTAGGAGCAGTGGTCTCCCATGCAATGGCCCGGCGACCGGGGAGCGATAAGGGTTAAGGACCTTGCAAAGTGTTGACCCTCCTCTGTAGCCACTAGGCTACCACCCCAAAAGGCAACTGTCAGAAGTGGGATTCGAACCCACGCCTCCAGAGGAGACTGCGACCTGAACGCAGCGCCTTCGACCGCTCGGCCATCCTGACTGTATGCATTAACTAGGGCTGTCAATTTTTTTTTTTTTTTTTTTTTTTTTTTAACCTTGTCTGCACACATATTAATGGTTGATACCATGCCGGTAAAACCTAAGGCATATATATGTGCATTATTACTATATTTAGTATATATACATATATATACGCATACATACGCATACACATACATATATATACACATACAAACCCAGTGAGTTTTTTTTTTTTTGGGGTGGGGGTGGGGGGTGGGGGAGGTGACATCTACTGCCAATCCAGGAAGCAAGAACACATGGAGGCACACATCAAGTATTGGAAATCTGCAACAAAAACCACAAACGAAACACAAAACCGACACGGAGCCGACCAAAACATGAGCAGCAATCGACCAAAACCTCGAGATCCGATCACAGTCTAAGCTAAGCTACCGCTAACTAACCCCAAAAACTACAGAGCAAGCATGCAGATGAACAAGCCAGTGTACACGTCTATGTGTGCGTATACGTGCGTGTGTATGTACATGTCTGTGTGGCCATGTGTGTGTGTGTGCACAATGTGGAAATTATTTCTCTGCATTCAACCCATTGCAAGTCAAACTAGGAGCAGTGGTCTCCCATGCAATGGCCCGGCGACCGGGGGAGCGATAAGGGTTAAGGACCTTGCAAAGTGTTGACCCTCCTCTGTAGCCACTAGGCTACCACCCCAAAAGGCAACTGTCAGAAGTGGGATTCAAACCCACGCCTCAAGAGGAGACTGCGACCTGAACGCAGCGCCTTAGACCGCTCGGCCATCCTGACTGTATGCATTAACTATGGCTGTCAATTTTTTTTTTTTTTTTTTTTTTAACCTTGTCTGCACACATATTAATGGTTGATACCATGCCGGTAAAACCTAAGGCATATATATGTGCATTATTACTATATTTAGTATATATACATATATATACGCATACATACGCATACACATACATATATATACACATACAAACCCAGTGAGTTTTTTTTTTTTGGGGGTGGGGGTGGGGGGTGGGGGAGGTGACATCTACTGCCAATCCAGGAAGCAAGAACACATGGAGGCACACATCAAGTATTGGAAATCTGCAACAAAAACCACAAACGAAACACAAAACCGACACGGAGCCGACCAAAACATGAGCAGCAATGGACCAAAACATCGAGATCTGATCACAGTCTAAGCTAAGCTACCGCTAACTAACCCCAAAAACTACAGAGCAAGCATGCAGGTGAACAAGCCAGTGTATACGTCTATGTGTGCGTATACGTGCGTGTGTATGTACATGTCTGTGTGGCCATGTGTGTGTGTGTGCACAATGTGGAAATTATTTCTCTGCATTCAACCCATTGCAAGTCAAACTAGGAGCAGTGGTCTCCCATGCAATGGCCCGGCGACCGGGGAGCGATAAGGGTTAAGGACCTTGCAAAGTGTTGACCCTCCTCTGTAGCCACTAGGCTACCACCCCAAAAGGCAACTGTCAGAAGTGGGATTCGAACCCACGCCTCCAGAGGAGACTGCGACCTGAACGCAGCGCCTTAGACCGCTCGGCCATCCTGACTGTATGCATTAACTAGGGCTGTCAATTTTTTTTTTTTTTTTTTTTTTTTTTTAACCTTGTCTGCACACATATTAATGGTTGATACCATGCCGGTAAAACCTAAGGCATATATATGTGCATTATTACTGTATTTAGTATATATACATATATATACGCATACATACGCATACACATACATATATATACACATACAAACCCAGTGAGTTTTTTTTTTTTTGGGGTGGGGGTGGGGGGTGGGGGAGGTGACATCTACTGCCAATCCAGGAAGCAAGAACACATGGAGGCACACATCAAGTATTGGAAATCTGCAACAAAAACCACAAACGAAACACAAAACCGACACGGAGCCGACCAAAACATGAGCAGCAATGGACCAAAACATCGAGATCTGATCACAGTCTAAGCTAAGCTACCGCTAACTAACCCCAAAAACTACAGAGCAAGCATGCAGGTGAACAAGCCAGTGTATACGTCTATGTGTGCGTATACGTGCGTGTGTATGTACATGTCTGTGTGGCCATGTGTGTGTGTGTGCACAATGTGGAAATTATTTCTCTGCATTCAACCCATTGCAAGTCAAACTAGGAGCAGTGGTCTCCCATGCAATGGCCCGGCGACCGGGGAGCGATAAGGGTTAAGGACCTTGCAAAGTGTTGACCCTCCTCTGTAGCCACTAGGCTACCACCCCAAAAGGCAACTGTCAGAAGTGGGATTCGAACCCACGCCTCCAGAGGAGACTGCGACCTGAACGCAGCGCCTTAGACCGCTCGGCCATCCTGACTGTATGCATTAACTAGGGCTGTCAATTTTTTTTTTTTTTTTTTTTTTTTTTTTTAACCTTGTCTGCACACATATTAATGGTTGATACCATGCCGGTAAAACCTAAGGCATATATATGTGCATTATTACTATATTTAGTATATATACATATATATACGCATACATACGCATACACATACATATATATACACATACAAACGCAGTGAGTTTTTTTTTTTTTGGGGTGGGGGTGGGGGGTGGGGGAGGTGACATCTACTGCCAATCCAGGAAGCAAGAACACATGGAGGCACACATCAAGTATTGGAAATCTGCAACAAAAACCACAAACGAAACACAAAACTGACACAGAGCCGACCAAAACATGAGCAGCAATCGACCAAAACCTCGAGATCCGATCACAGTCTAAGCTAAGCTACCGCTAACTAACCCCAAAAACTACAGAGCAAGCATGCAGGTGAACAAGCCAGTGTATACGTCTATGTGTGCGTATACGTGCGTGTGTATGTACATGTCTGTGTGGCCATGTGTGTGTGTGTGCACAATGTGGAAATTATTTCTCTGCATTCAACCCATTGCAAGTCAAACTAGGAGCAGTGGTCTCCCATGCAATGGCCCGGCGACCGGGGAGCGATAAGGGTTAAGGACCTTGCAAAGTGTTGACCCTCCTCTGTAGCCACTAGGCTACCACCCCAAAAGGCAACTGTCAGAAGTGGGATTCGAACCCACGCCTCCAGAGGAGACTGCGACCTGAACGCAGCGCCTTAGACCGCTCGGCCATCCTGACTGTATGCATTAACTAGGGCTGTCAATTTTTTTTTTTTTTTTTTTTTTTTTTTTTAACCTTGTCTGCACACATATTAATGGTTGATACCATGCCGGTAAAACCTAAGGCATATATATGTGCATTATTACTATATTTAGTATATATACATATATATACGCATACATACGCATACACATACATATATATACACATACAAACGCAGTGAGTTTTTTTTTTTTTGGGGTGGGGGTGGGGGGTGGGGGAGGTGACATCTACTGCCAATCCAGGAAGCAAGAACACATGGAGGCACACATCAAGTATTGGAAATCTGCAACAAAAACCACAAACGAAACACAAAACTGACACAGAGCCGACCAAAACATGAGCAGCAATCGACCAAAACCTCGAGATCCGATCACAGTCTAAGCTAAGCTACCGCTAACTAACCCCAAAAACTACAGAGCAAGCATGCAGGTGAACAAGCCAGTGTATACGTCTATGTGTGCGTATACGTGCGTGTGTATGTACATGTCTGTGTGGCCATGTGTGTGTGTGTGCACAATGTGGAAATTATTTCTCTGCATTCAACCCATTGCAAGTCAAACTAGGAGCAGTGGTCTCCCATGCAATGGTCCGGCGACCGGGGAGCGATAAGGGTTAAGGACCTTGCAAAGTGTTGACCCTCCTCTGTAGCCACTAGGCTACCACCCCAAAAGGCAACTGTCAGAAGTGGGATTCGAACCCACGCCTCCAGAGGAGACTGCGACCTGAACGCAGCGCCTTAGACCGCTCGGCCATCCTGACTGTATGCATTAACTAGGGCTGTCAATTTTTTTTTTTTTTTTTTTTTTTTTTTTTAACCTTGTCTGCACACATATTAATGGTTGATACCATGCCGGTAAAACCTAAGGCATATATATGTGCATTATTACTATATTTAGTATATATACATATATATACGCATACATACGCATACACATACATATATATACACATACAAACGCAGTGAGTTTTTTTTTTTTTGGGGTGGGGGTGGGGGGTGGGGGAGGTGACATCTACTGCCAATCCAGGAAGCAAGAACACATGGAGGCACACATCAAGTATTGGAAATCTGCAACAAAAACCACAAACGAAACACAAAACTGACACAGAGCCGACCAAAACATGAGCAGCAATCGACCAAAACCTCGAGATCCGATCACAGTCTAAGCTAAGCTACCGCTAACTAACCCCAAAAACTACAGAGCAAGCATGCAGGTGAACAAGCCAGTGTATACGTCTATGTGTGCGTATACGTGCGTGTGTATGTACATGTCTGTGTGGCCATGTGTGTGTGTGTGCACAATGTGGAAATTATTTCTCTGCATTCAACCCATTGCAAGTCAAACTAGGAGCAGTGGTCTCCCATGCAATGGTCCGGCGACCGGGGAGCGATAAGGGTTAAGGACCTTGCAAAGTGTTGACCCTCCTCTGTAGCCACTAGGCTACCACCCCAAAAGGCAACTGTCAGAAGTGGGATTCGAACCCACGCCTCCAGAGGAGACTGCGACCTGAACGCAGCGCCTTAGACCGCTCGGCCATCCTGACTGTATGCATTAACTAGGGCTGTCAATTTTTTTTTTTTTTTTTTTTTTTTTTTTTTTTTTTTAACCTTGTCTGCACACATATTAATGGTTGATACCATGCCGGTAAAACCTAAGGCATATATATGTGCATTATTACTATATTTAGTATATATACATATATATACGCATACACATACATATATATACACATACAAACCCAGTGAGTTTTTTTTTTTTTGGGGTGGGGGTGGGGGGTGGGGGAGGTGACATCTACTGCCAATCCAGGAAGCAAGAACACATGGAGGCACACATCAAGTATTGGAAATCTGCAACAAAAACCACAAACAAAACACAAAACCGACACGGAGCCGACCAAAACATGAGCAGCAATCGACCAAAACCTCGAGATCCGATCACAGTCTAAGCTAAGCTACCGCTAACTAACCCCAAAAACTACAGAGCAAGCATGCAGATGAACAAGCCAGTGTATACGTCTATGTGTGCGTATACGTGCGTGTGTATGTACATGTCTGTGTGGCCATGTGTGTGTGTGTGCACAATGTGGAAATTATTTCTCTGCATTCAACCCATTGCAAGTCAAACTAGGAGCAGTGGTCTCCCATGCAATGGCCCGGCGACCGGGGAGCGATAAGGGTTAAGGACCTTGCAAAGTGTTGACCCTCCTCTGTAGCCACTAGGCTACCACCCCAAAAGGCAACTGTCAGAAGTGGGATTCGAACCCACGCCTCCAGAGGAGACTGCGACCTGAACGCAGCGCCTTAGACCGCTCGGCCATCCTGACTGTAGGCATTAACTAGGGCTGTCAATTTTTTTTTTTTTTTTTTTTTTTTTTTAACCTTGTCTGCACACATATTAATGGTTGATACCATGCCGGTAAAACCTAAGGCATATATATGTGCATTATTACTATATTTAGTATATATACATATATATACGCATACATACGCATACACATACATATATATACACATACAAACCCAGTGAGTTTTTTTTTTTTTGGGGTGGGGGTGGGGGGTGGGGGAGGTGACATCTACTGCCAATCCAGGAAGCAAGAACACATGGAGGCACACATCAAGTATTGGAAATCTGCAACAAAAACCACAAACGAAACACAAAACCGACACGGAGCCGACCAAAACATGAGCAGCAATGGACCAAAACCTCGAGATCCGATCACAGTCTAAGCTAAGCTACCGCTAACTAACCCCAAAAACTACAGAGCAAGCATGCAGGTGAACAAGCCAGTGTATACGTCTATGTGTGCGTATACGTGCGTGTGTATGTACATGTCTGTGTGGCTATGTTTGTGTGTGTGCACAATGTGGAAATTATTTCTCTGCATTCAACCCATTGCAAGTCAAACTAGGAGCAGTGGTCTCCCATGCAATGGCCCGGCGACCGGGGAGCGATAAGGGTTAAGGACCTTGCAAAGTGTTGACCCTCCTCTGTAGCCACTAGGCTACCACCCCAAAAGGCGACTGTCAGAAGTGGGATTCTAACCCACGCCTCCAGAGGAGACTGCGACCTGAACGCAGCGCCTTAGACCGCTCGGCCATCCTGACTGTATGCATTAACTAGGGCTGTCAATTTTTTTTTTTTTTTTTTTTTTAACCTTGTCTGCACACATATTAATGGTTGATACCATGCCGGTAAAACCTAAGGCATATATATGTGCATTATTACTATATTTAGTATATATACATATATATACGCATACATACGCATACACATACATATATATACACATACAAACGCAGTGAGTTTTTTTTTTTTTGGGGTGGGGGTGGGGGGTGGGGGAGGTGACATCTACTGCCAATCCAGGAAGCAAGAACACATGGAGGCACACATCAAGTATTGGAAATCTGCAACAAAAACCACAAACGAAACACAAAACCGACACAGAGCCGACCAAAACATGAGCAGCAATCGACCAAAACCTCGAGATCCGATCACAGTCTAAGCTAAGCTACCGCTAACTAACCCCAAAAACTACAGAGCAAGCATGCAGATGAAAAAGCCAGTGTATACGTCTATGTGTGCGTATACATGTCTGTGTGGCCATGTGTGTGTGTGTGCACAATGTGGAAATTATTTCTCTGCATTCAACCCATTGCAAGTCAAACTAGGAGCAGTGGTCTCCCATGCAATGGCCCGGCGACCGGGGAGCGATAAGGGTTAAGGACCTTGCAAAGTGTTGACCCTCCTCTGTAGCCACTAGGCTACCACCCCAAAAGGCAACTGTCAGAAGTGGGATTCGAACCCACGCCTCCAGAGGAGACTGCGACCTGAACGCAGCGCCTTAGACCGCTCGGCCATCCTGACTGTATGCATTAACTAGGGCTGTCAATTTTTTTTTTTTTTTTTTTTAACCATGTCTGCACACATATTAATGGTTGATACCATGCCGGTAAAACCTAAGGCATATATATGTGCATTATTACTATATTTAGTATATATACATATATATACGCATACATACGCATACACATACATATATATACACATACAAACGCAGTGAGTTTTTTTTTTTTTTTGGGGTGGGGGTGGGGGGTGGGGGAGGTGACATCTACTGCCAATCCAGGAAGCAAGAACACATGGAGGCACACATCAAGTATTGGAAATCTGCAACAAGAACCACAAACGAAACACAAAACCGACACGGAGCCGACCAAAACATGAGCAGCAATGGACCAAAACCTCGAGATCCGATCACAGTCTAAGCTAAGCTACCGCTAACTAACCCCAAAAACTACAGAGCAAGCATGCAGGTGAACAAGCCAGTGTATACGTCTATGTGTGCGTATACGTGCGTGTGTATGTACATGTCTGTGTGGCTATGTTTGTGTGTGTGCACAATGTGGAAATTATTTCTCTGCATTCAACCCATTGCAAGTCAAACTAGGAGCAGTGGTCTCCCATGCAATGGCCCGGCGACCGGGGAGCGATAAGGGTTAAGGACCTTGCAAAGTGTTGACCCTCCTCTGTAGCCACTAGGCTACCACCCCAAAAGGCGACTGTCAGAAGTGGGATTCGAACCCACGCCTCCAGAGGAGACTGCTACCTGAACGCAGCGCCTTAGACCGCTCGGCCATCCTGACTGTATGCATTAACTAGGGCTGTCAATTTTTTTTTTTTTTTTTTTTTTTTTTTTTTTTTAACCTTGTCTGCACACATATTAATTGTTGATACCATGCCGGTAAAACCTAAGGCATATATATGTGCATTATTACTATATTTAGTATATATACATATATATACGCATACATACGCATACACATACATATATATATACACATACAAACGCAGTGAGTTTTTTTTTTTTTGGGGTGGGGGTGGGGGGTGGGGGAGGTGACATCTACTGCCAATCCAGGAAGCAAGAACACATGGAGGCACACATCAAGTATTGGAAATCTGCAACAAAAACCACAAACGAAACACAAAACCGACACGGAGCCGACCAAAACATGAGCAGCAATCGACCAAAACCTCGAGATCCGATCACAGTCTAAGCTAAGCTACCGCTAACTAACCCCAAAAACTACAGAGCAAGCATGCAGATGAAAAAGCCAGTGTATACGTCTATGTGTGCGTATACGTGCGTGTGTATGTACATGTCTGTGTGGCTATGTTTGTGTGTGTGCACAATGTGGAAATTATTTCTCTGCATTCAACCCATTGCAAGTCAAACTAGGAGCAGTGGTCTCCCATGCAATGGCCCGGCGACCGGGGAGCGATAAGGGTTAAGGACCTTGCAAAGTGTTGACCCTCCTCTGTAGCCACTAGGCTACCACCCCAAAAGGCAACTGTCAGAAGTTGGATTCGAACCCACGCCTCCAGAGGAGACTGCGACCTGAACGCAGCGCCTTAGACCGCTCGGCCATCCTGACTGTATGCATTAACTAGGGCTGTCAATTTTTTTTTTTTTTTTTTTTAACCTTGTCTGCACACATATTAATGGTTGATACCATGCCGGTAAAACCTAAGGCATATATATGTGCATTATTACTATATTTAGTATATATACATATATATACGCATACATACGCATACACATACATATATATACACATACAAACGCAGTGAGTTTTTTTTTTTTTGGGGTGGGGGTGGGGGGTGGGGTAGGTGACATCTACTGCCAATCCAGGAAGCAAGAACACATGGAGGCACACATCAAGTATTGGAAATCTGCAACAAAAACCACAAACGAAACACAAAACCGACACGGAGCCGACCAAAACATGAGCAGCAATCGACCAAAACCTCGAGATCCGATCACAGTCTAAGCTAAGCTACCGCTAACTAACCCCAAAAACTACAGAGCAAGCATGCAGATGAAAAAGCCAGTGTATACGTCTATGTGTGCGTATACGTGCGTGTGTATGTACATGTCTGTGTGGCTATGTTTGTGTGTGTGCACAATGTGGAAATTATTTCTCTGCATTCAACCCATTGCAAGTCAAACTAGGAGCAGTGGTCTCCCATGCAATGGCCCGGCGACCGGGGAGCGATAAGGGTTAAGGACCTTGCAAAGTGTTGACCCTCCTCTGTAGCCACTAGGCTACCACCCCAAAAGGCAACTGTCAGAAGTGGGATTCGAACCCACGCCTCCAGAGGAGACTGCGACCTGAACGCAGCACCTTAGACCGCTCGGCCATCCTGACTGTATGCATTAACTAGGGCTGTCAATTTTTTTTTTTTTTTTTTTTAACCATGTCTGCACACATATTAATGGTTGATACCATGCCGGTAAAACCTAAGGCATATATATGTGCATTATTACTATATTTAGTATATATACATATATATACGCATACATACGCATACACATACATATATATACACATACAAACCCAGTGAGTTTTTTTTTTTTGGGGTGGGGGTGGGGGGTGGGGGAGGTGACATCTACTGCCAATCCAGGAAGCAAGAACACATGGAGGCACACATCAAGTATTGGAAATCTGCAACAAAAACCACAAACGAAACACAAAACCGACACGGAGCCGACCAAAACATGAGCAGCAATGGACCAAAACATCGAGATCTGATCACAGTCTAAGCTAAGCTACCGCTAACTAACCCCAAAAACTACAGAGCAAGCATGCAGGTGAACAAGCCAGTGTATACGTCTATGTGTGCGTATACGTGCGTGTGTATGTACATGTCTGTGTGGCCATGTGTGTGTGTGTGCACAATGTGGAAATTATTTCTCTGCATTCAACCCATTGCAAGTCAAACTAGGAGCAGTGGTCTCCCATGCAATGGCCCGGCGACCGGGGAGCGATAAGGGTTAAGGACCTTGCAAAGTGTTGACCCTCCTCTGTAGCCACTAGGCTACCACCCCAAAAGGCAACTGTCAGAAGTGGGATTCGAACCCACGCCTCCAGAGGAGACTGCGACCTGAACGCAGCGCCTTAGACCGCTCGGCCATCCTGACTGTATGCATTAACTAGGGCTGTCAATTTTTTTTTTTTTTTTTTTTTGCTTTTTTTAACCTTGTCTGCACACATATTAATGGTTGATACCATGCCGGTAAAACCTAAGGCATATATATGTGCATTATTACTATATTTAGTATATATACATATATATACGCATACATACGCATACACATACATATATATACACATACAAACGCAGTGAGTTTTTTTTTTTTTGGGGTGGGGGTGGGGGGTGGGGGAGGTGACATCTACTGCCAATCCAGGAAGCAAGAACACATGGAGGCACACATCAAGTATTGGAAATCTGCAACAAAAACCACAAACGAAACACAAAACCGACACAGAGCCGACCAAAACATGAGCAGCAATCGACCAAAACCTCGAGATCCGATCACAGTCTAAGCTAAGCTACCGCTAACTAACCCCAAAAACTACAGAGCAAGCATGCAGGTGAACAAGCCAGTGTATACGTCTATGTGTGCGTATACGTGCGTGTGTATGTACATGTCTGTGTGGCTATGTTTGTGTGTGTGCACAATGTGGAAATTATTTCTCTGCATTCAACCCATTGCAAGTCAAACTAGGAGCAGTGGTCTCCCATGCAATGGCCCGGCGACCGGGGAGCGATAAGGGTTAAGGACCTTGCAAAGTGTTGACCCTCCTCTGTAGCCACTAGGCTACCACCCCAAAAGGCGACTGTCAGAAGTGGGATTCGAACCCACGCCTCCAGAGGAGACTGCGACCTGAACGCAGCGCCTTAGACCGCTCGGCCATCCTGACTGTATGCATTAACTAGGGCTGTCAATTTTTTTTTTTTTTTTTTTTTTTTTTTTTTTTTTTTTTTTTTTAACCTTGTCTGCACACATATTAATGGTTGATACCATGCCGGTAAAACCTAAGGCATATATATGTGCATTATTACTATATTTAGTATATATACATATATATACGCATACATACGCATACACATACATATATATACACATACAAACGCAGTGAGTTTTTTTTTTTTTGGGGTGGGGGTGGGGGGTGGGGGAGGTGACATCTACTGCCAATCCAGGAAGCAAGAACACATGGAGGCACACATCAAGTATTGGAAATCTGCAACAAAAACCACAAACGAAACACAAAACCGACACAGAGCCGACCAAAACATGAGCAGCAATCGACCAAAACCTCGAGATCCGATCACAGTCTAAGCTAAGCTACCGCTAACTAACCCCAAAAACTACAGAGCAAGCATGCAGATGAAAAAGCCAGTGTATACGTCTATGTGTGCGTATACATGTCTGTGTGGCCATGTGTGTGTGTGTGCACAATGTGGAAATTATTTCTCTGCATTCAACCCATTGCAAGTCAAACTAGGAGCAGTGGTCTCCCATGCAATGGCCCGGCGACCGGGGAGCGATAAGGGTTAAGGACCTTGCAAAGTGTTGACCCTCCTCTGTAGCCACTAGGCTACCACCCCAAAAGGCAACTGTCAGAAGTGGGATTCGAACCCACGCCTCCAGAGGAGACTGCGACCTGAACGCAGCGCCTTAGACCGCTCGGCCATCCTGACTGTATGCATTAACTAGGGCTGTCAATTTTTTTTTTTTTTTTTTTTTTAACTTGTCTGCACACATATTAATGGTTGATACCATGCCGGTAAAACCTAAGGCATATATATGTGCATTATTACTATATTTAGTATATATACATATATATACGCATACATACGCATACACATACATATATATACACATACAAACCCAGTGAGTTTTTTTTTTTTTGGGGTGGGGGAGGTGACATCTATTGCCAATCCAGGAAGCAAGAACACATGGAGGCACACATCAAGTATTGGAAATCTGCAACAAAAACCACAAACGAAACACAAAACTGACACGGAGCCGACCAAAACATGAGCAGCAATCGACCAAAACCTCGAGATCCGATCACAGTCTAAGCTAAGCTACCGCTAACTAACCCCAAAAACTACAGAGCAAGCATGCAGGTGAACAAGCCAGTGTATACGTCTATGTGTGCGTATACGTGCTTGTGTATGTACATGTCTGTGTGTATATGTATATGACTTAGTGGCTGTATCTGTGTGTGTGTGTGTGTGTGTGTGTGTGTGCGTGTGTGTGTGTGTGTGTGTGTGTGTGTGTGTGTGTGTGTGTGTGTGTGTGTGTGTGTGTGTGTGTGTGTGTGTGTGTGTGTGTGTGTGTGTGTGTGTATGTGTGTGTGTGAGCGGGTATATGTATGTGTAGCTAAGTGTGTGTGTATGTATATGTGTGGCTATGTGTGTGTATGTGTGCATGTATGAATATATATATGTGTGTGTGTGTGTGTATATGTCTATGTGGCTATGTGTATGTGTGTGTGTGTGCGTGCGTGCGTGCGTGCGTGTGTGTGTGTGTGTGTGTTTTAGTATAGGCTTCCTATTTTACCTGTACAATCTATTGCATCTGCCTGAGTGCCCCGTCCAAACAAGCGTATTATAATTTTGTGTTCTTTTAAAAATAGTACATTTTAATTTATAAATCTTTGCTGTATTTGGAAGTCCGTCTCCCATCCTCCCTCTGTGTAATGAATCTGTTTGATCTCCTATTTTTCAGGGTACTGGTCAGTATATTTCCTGGGGTGCAATTCCTGGGGTGCAAGTGGCGTAGTTGTGCTATTTTTTCCTCCTCCGCTCCATTTTGGCCACAATTGGAAGGAGCTGAAAAATGTGAGCTACAGTGATAATTCTCTCCCATAAACAAGAAATTCATTTCTGATATGATATACTGCAGTCGCCTTTAAAGTAAACTTATTTATAGCAAAGTATTACCTGCAAGAAACGCTTCACAGTAAATTAGGCTGGAAAAACCCAAGCTGCTGCTTCAGAAGTTAAAACCTTTGAGGAAACGTGGCTCTTTAACTGAAAGAAAATTGCACTTGGCTTCAAATTTCTTTGGGTTTTACAGAAAATGTTTAGATGTTTTTGAAAACAGCAGAGACGAGAGGCTGGGGACAGGGAGACAAGAGGGTGAGGGGCCGGGGGCTTATCTTCTGTCAAGGGCTTGGTATAATTTTAAAGCGAGACTGCACTGAGATCAAGCAGAATACACAATCATCATTCACCTTGAGATGTTGAGCCAGAGGAGTTTAATGAGCCTGGCTCTCTGCCACTGCTAATCCTCTAGAGAGCCTACACTACAGCGACTGAAGATATACACCCCAAAACCTTATTTGCTGTTGCATAAATGTGTTTCTAGCCTGTGTACACACTGTTTACCATGCT
>NW_026906298.1:35000-82000 GCF_033807715.1 Cololabis saira | reverse complement strand
TCCAATTTTCTAACGTTTTCAAAAGCTTGCCTTAAAAAATCAGAAGGTAAATCAATGTTATGACAGAAATCCGCTTTTTGGCATTTTCTCATCGAGAAACAGTCATTTTGTACCTGAAACACTGTAAGTGGTTTGGTGAGTCAAATAATGAAATGAGTCTCTCAAATCAACTACATAGACTCCTTTCTCCAATTTTCTGACGTTTTAAATAGCTTGCCTTGAAAAATCAGAAGGTAAATCAATGTTATGACAGAAATCCGCTTTTTGGCATTTTCTCATCGAGAAATAGTCATTTTGTACCTGAAACACTGTAAGTGGTTTGGTGAGTCAAATAATGAAATGAGTCTCTCAAATCAACTACATAGACTCCTTTCTCCAATTTTCTGACGTTTTCAATAGCTTGCCTTAAAAAATCAGAAGGTAAAACAATGTTATTACAGAAATCCGCTTTTTGGCATTTTCTCAGCGAGAAACAGTCATTTTGTACCTGAAACACTGTAAGTGGTTTGGTGAGTCCAATAATGAAATGAGTCTCTCAAATCAACTACATAGACTCCTTTCTCCAATTTTCTGACGTTTTCAATAGCTTGCCTTAAAAATTCAGAAGGTAAAACAATGTTATTACAGAAATCCGCTTTTTGGCAGTTTCTCAGCGAGAAACAGTCATTTTGTACCTGAAACACTGTAAGTGGTTTGGTGAGTCCAATAATGAAATGAGTCTCTCAAATCAACTACATAGACTCCTTTCTCCAATTTTCTAACGTTTTCAATAGCTTGCCTTAAAAAATCAGAAGGTAAATCAATGTTATGACAGAAATCCGCTTTTTGGCATTTTCTCAGCGAGAAACAGTCATTTTGTACCTGAAACACTGTAAGCGGTTTGGTGAGTCCAATAATGAAACGAGTCCCTCAAATCAACTACATAGACTCCTTTCTCCAATTTTCTGACGTTTTCAATAGCTTGCCTTAAAAAATTCAGAAGGTAAATCAATGTTATGACAGAAATCCGCTTTTTGGCATTTTCTCAGCGAGAAACAGTCATTTTGTACCTGAAACACTGTAAGTGGTTTGGTGAGTCCAATAATGAAATGAGGCTCTCAAATCAAACTACATAGACTCCTTTCTCCAATTTTCTGACGTTTTCAATAGCTTGCCTTAAAAAATCAGAAGGTAAAACAATGTTATTACAGAAATCCGCTTTTTGGCATTTTCTCAGCGAGAAACAGTCATTTTGTACCTGAAACACTGAAAGCGGTTTGGTGAGTCCAATAATGAAACGAGTCCCTCAAATCAACTACATAGACTCCTTTCTCCAATTTTCTGACGTTTTCAATAGCTTGCCTTAAAAAATTCAGAAGGTAAATCAATGTTATGACAGAAATCCGCTTTTTGGCATTTTCTCAGCAAGAAACAGTCATTTTGTACCTGAAACACTGTAAGTGGTTTGGTGAGTCCAATAATGAAATGAGTCTCTCAAATCAACTACATAGACTCCTTTCTCCAATTTTCTAACGTTTTCAATAGCTTGCCTTAAAAAATCAGAAGGTAAATCAATGTTATGACAGAAATCCGCTTTTTGGCATTTTCTCATCGAGAAACAGTCATTTTGTACCTGAAACACTGTAAGTGGTTTGGTGAGTCAAATAATGAAATGAGTCTCTTAAATCAACTACATAGACTCCTTTCTCCAATTTTCTGACGCTTTAAATAGCTTGCCTTGAAAAATCAGAAGGTAAATCAATGTTATGACGGAAATCCGCTTTTTGGCATTTTCTCAGCGAGAAACAGTCATTTTGTACCTGAAACACTGTAAGTGGTTTGGTGAGTCCAATAATGAAATGAGTCTCTCAAATCAACTACATAGACTCCTTTCTCCAATTTTCTGACGTTTTCAATAGCTTGCCTTAAAAATTCAGAAGGTAAAACAATGTTATTACAGAAATCCGCTTTTTGGCAGTTTCTCAGCGAGAAACAGTCATTTTGTACCTGAAACACTGTAAGTGGTTTGGTGAGTCAAATAATGAAATGAGTCTCTCAAATCAACTACATAGACTCCTTTCTCCAATTTTCTGACGTTTTAAATAGCTTGCCTTGAAAAATCAGAAGGTAAATCAATGTTATGACAGAAATCCGCTTTTTGGCATTTTCTCAGCGAGAAACAGTCATTTTGTACCTGAAACACTGTAAGTGGTTTGGTGAGTCCAATAATGAAATGAGTCTCTCAAATCAACTACATAGACTCCTTTCTCCAATTTTCTGACGTTTTCAATAGCTTGCCTTAAAAATTCAGAAGGTAAAACAATGTTATTACAGAAATCCGCTTTTTGGCAGTTTCTCAGCGAGAAACAGTCATTTTGTACCTGAAACACTGTAAGTGGTTTGGTGAGTCCAATAATGAAATGAGTCTCTCAAATCAACTACATAGACTCCTTTCTCCAATTTTCTAACGTTTTCAATAGCTTGCCTTAAAAAATCAGAAGGTAAATCAATGTTATGACAGAAATCCGCTTTTTGGCATTTTCTCAGCGAGAAACAGTCATTTTGTACCTGAAACACTATAAGTGGTTTGGTGAGTCCAATAATGAAATGAGTCTCTCAAATCAAACTACATAGACTCCTTTCTCCAATTTTCTGACGTTTTCAATAGCTTGCCTTAAAAAATCAGAAGGTAAAACAATGTTATTACAGAAATCCGCTTTTTGGCATTTTCTCAGCGAGAAACAGTCATTTTGTACCTGAAACACTGTAAGTGATTTGGTGAGTCAAATAATGAAATGAGTCTCTCAAATCAACTACATAGACTCCTTTCTCCAATTTTCTGACGTTTTAAATAGCTTGCCTTGAAAAATCAGAAGGTAAATCAATGTTATGACAGAAATCCGCTTTTTGGCATTTTCTCAGCGAGAAACAGTCATTTTGTACCTGAAACACTGTAAGTGGTTTGGTGAGTCCAATAATGAAATGAGTCTCTCAAATCAACTACATAGACTCCTTTCTCCAATTTTCTGACGTTTTCAATAGCTTGCCTTAAAAATTCAGAAGGTAAAACAATGTTATTACAGAAATCCGCTTTTTGGCAGTTTCTCAGCGAGAAACAGTCATTTTGTACCTGAAACACTGTAAGTGGTTTGGTGAGTCCAATAATGAAATGAGTCTCTCAAATCAACTACATAGACTCCTTTCTCCAATTTTCTAACGTTTTCAAAAGCTTGCCTTAAAAAATCAGAAGGTAAATCAATGTTATGACAGAAATCCGCTTTTTGGCATTTTCTCATCGAGAAACAGTCATTTTGTACCTGAAACACTGTAAGTGGTTTGGTGAGTCAAATAATGAAATGAGTCTCTCAAATCAACTACATAGACTCCTTTCTCCAATTTTCTGACGTTTTAAATAGCTTGCCTTGAAAAATCAGAAGGTAAATCAATGTTATGACAGAAATCCGCTTTTTGGCATTTTCTCATCGAGAAACAGTCATTTTGTACCTGAAACACTGTAAGTGGTTTGGTGAGTCAAATAATGAAATGAGTCTCTCAAATCAACTACATAGACTCCTTTCTCCAATTTTCTGACGTTTTAAATAGCTTGCCTTGAAAAATCAGAAGGTAAATCAATGTTATGACAGAAATCCGCTTTTTGGCATTTTCTCAGCGAGAAACAGTCATTTTGTACCTGAAACACTG
Source organism: Cololabis saira (assembly GCF_033807715.1). NCBI lineage: Eukaryota > Metazoa > Chordata > Actinopteri > Beloniformes > Belonidae > Cololabis > Cololabis saira. The sequence goes on along the minus strand of NW_026906298.1, from coordinate 78,319 downwards.
TAAGTGGTTTGGTGAGTCCAATAATGAAATGAGTCTCTCAAATCAACTACATAGACTCCTTTCTCCAATTTTCTGACGTTTTCAATAGCTTGCCTTAAAAATTCAGAAGGTAAAACAATGTTATTACAGAAATCCGCTTTTTGGCAGTTTCTCAGCGAGAAACAGTCATTTTGTACCTGAAACACTGTAAGTGGTTTGGTGAGTCCAATAATGAAATGAGTCTCTCAAATCAACTACATAGACTCCTTTCTCCAATTTTCTAACGTTTTCAATAGCTTGCCTTAAAAAATCAGAAGGTAAATCAATGTTATGACAGAAATCCGCTTTTTGGCATTTTCTCAGCGAGAAACAGTCATTTTGTACCTGAAACACTGTAAGCGGTTTGGTGAGTCCAATAATGAAACGAGTCCCTCAAATCAACTACATAGACTCCTTTCTCCAATTTTCTGACGTTTTCAATAGCTTGCCTTAAAAAATTCAGAAGGTAAATCAATGTTATGACAGAAATCCGCTTTTTGGCATTTTCTCAGCGAGAAACAGTCATTTTGTACCTGAAACACTGTAAGTGGTTTGGTGAGTCCAATAATGAAATGAGGCTCTCAAATCAACTACATAGACTCCTTTCTCCAATTTTCTAACGTTTTCAATAGCTTGCCTTAAAAAATCAGAAGGTAAATCAATGTTATGACAGAAATCAACTTTTTGGCAGTTTCTCAGCGAGAAACAGTCATTTTGTACCTGAAACACTGTAAGTGATTTGGTGAGTCCAATAATGAAATGAGTCTCTCAAATCAACTACATAGACTCCTTTCTCCAATTTTCTGACGTTTTCAATAGCTTGCCTTAAAAATTCAGAAGGTAAAACAATGTTATTACAGAAATCCGCTTTTTGGCAGTTTCTCAGCAAGAAACAGTCATTTTGTACCTGAAACACTGTAAGTGGTTTGGTGAGTCCAATAATGAAATGAGTCTCTCAAATCAACTACATAGACTCCTTTCTCCAATTTTCTAACGTTTTCAATAGCTTGCCTTAAAAAATCAGAAGGTAAATCAATGTTATGACAGAAATCCGCTTTTTGGCATTTTCTCATCGAGAAACAGTCATTTTGTACCTGAAACACTGTAAGTGGTTTGGTGAGTCAAATAATGAAATGAGTCTCTCAAATCAACTACATAGACTCCTTTCTCCAATTTTCTGACGTTTTCAATAGCTTGCCTTAAAAAATTCAGAAGGTAAATCAATGTTATGACAGAAATCCGCTTTTTGGCATTTTCTCAGCGAGAAACAGTCATTTTGTACCTGAAACACTGTAAGTGGTTTGGTGAGTCCAATAATGAAATGAGGCTCTCAAATCAACTACATAGACTCCTTTCTCCAATTTTCTAACGTTTTCAATAGCTTGCCTTAAAAAATCAGAAGGTAAATCAATGTTATGACAGAAATCAACTTTTTGGCAGTTTCTCAGCGAGAAACAGTCATTTTGTACCTGAAACACTGTAAGTGATTTGGTGAGTCCAATAATGAAATGAGTCTCTCAAATCAACTACATAGACTCCTTTCTCCAATTTTCTGACGTTTTCAATAGCTTGCCTTAAAAATTCAGAAGGTAAAACAATGTTATTACAGAAATCCGCTTTTTGGCAGTTTCTCAGCAAGAAACAGTCATTTTGTACCTGAAACACTGTAAGTGGTTTGGTGAGTCCAATAATGAAATGAGTCTCTCAAATCAACTACATAGACTCCTTTCTCCAATTTTCTAACGTTTTCAATAGCTTGCCTTAAAAAATCAGAAGGTAAATCAATGTTATGACAGAAATCCGCTTTTTGGCATTTTCTCATCGAGAAACAGTCATTTTGTACCTGAAACACTGTAAGTGGTTTGGTGAGTCAAATAATGAAATGAGTCTCTCAAATCAACTACATAGACTCCTTTCTCCAATTTTCTGACGTTTTAAATAGCTTGCCTTGAAAAATCAGAAGGTAAATCAATGTTATGACGGAAATCCGCTTTTTGGCATTTTCTCAGCGAGAAACAGTCATTTTGTACCTGAAACACTGTAAGTGGTTTGGTGAGTCCAATAATGAAATGAGTCTCTCAAATCAACTACATATACTCCTTTCTCCAATTTTCTGACGTTTTCAATAGCTTGCCTTAAAAATTCAGAAGGTAAAACAATGTTATTACAGAAATCCGCTTTTTGGCAGTTTCTCAGCGAGAAACAGTCATTTTGTACCTGAAACACTGTAAGTGGTTTGGTGAGTCCAATAATGAAATGAGTCTCTCAAATCAACTACATAGACTCCTTTCTCCAATTTTCTAACGTTTTCAATAGCTTGCCTTAAAAAATCAGAAGGTAAATCAATGTTATGACAGAAATCCGCTTTTTGGCATTTTCTCATCGAGAAACAGTCATTTTGTACCTGAAACACTGTAAGTGGTTTGGTGAGTCAAATAATGAAATGAGTCTCTCAAATCAACTACATAGACTCCTTTCTCCAATTTTCTGACGTTTTAAATAGCTTGCCTTGAAAAATCAGAAGGTAAATCAATGTTATGACGGAAATCCGCTTTTTGGCATTTTCTCAGCGAGAAACAGTCATTTTGTACCTGAAACACTGTAAGTGGTTTGGTGAGTCCAATAATGAAATGAGTCTCTCAAATCAACTACATAGACTCCTTTCTCCAATTTTCTGACGTTTTCAATAGCTTGCCTTAAAAATTCAGAAGGTAAAACAATGTTATTACAGAAATCCGCTTTTTGGCAGTTTCTCAGCGAGAAACAGTCATTTTGTACCTGAAACACTGTAAGTGGTTTGGTGAGTCCAATAATGAAATGAGTCTCTCAAATCAACTACATAGACTCCTTTCTCCAATTTTCTAACGTTTTCAATAGCTTGCCTTAAAAAATCAGAAGGTAAATCAATGTTATGACAGAAATCCGCTTTTTGGCATTTTCTCAGCGAGAAACAGTCATTTTGTACCTGAAACACTATAAGTGGTTTGGTGAGTCCAATAATGAAATGAGTCTCTCAAATCAAACTACATAGACTCCTTTCTCCAATTTTCTGACGTTTTCAATAGCTTGCCTTAAAAAATCAGAAGGTAAAACAATGTTATTACAGAAATCCGCTTTTTGGCATTTTCTCAGCGAGAAACAGTCATTTTGTACCTGAAACACTGTAAGTGATTTGGTGAGTCAAATAATGAAATGAGTCTCTCAAATCAACTACATAGACTCCTTTCTCCAATTTTCTGACGTTTTAAATAGCTTGCCTTGAAAAATCAGAAGGTAAATCAATGTTATGACAGAAATCCGCTTTTTGGCATTTTCTCAGCGAGAAACAGTCATTTTGTACCTGAAACACTGTAAGTGGTTTGGTGAGTCCAATAATGAAATGAGTCTCTCAAATCAACTACATAGACTCCTTTCTCCAATTTTCTGACGTTTTCAATAGCTTGCCTTAAAAATTCAGAAGGTAAAACAATGTTATTACAGAAATCCGCTTTTTGGCAGTTTCTCAGCGAGAAACAGTCATTTTGTACCTGAAACACTGTAAGTGGTTTGGTGAGTCCAATAATGAAATGAGTCTCTCAAATCAACTACATAGACTCCTTTCTCCAATTTTCTAACGTTTTCAAAAGCTTGCCTTAAAAAATCAGAAGGTAAATCAATGTTATGACAGAAATCCGCTTTTTGGCATTTTCTCATCGAGAAACAGTCATTTTGTACCTGAAACACTGTAAGTGGTTTGGTGAGTCAAATAATGAAATGAGTCTCTCAAATCAACTACATAGACTCCTTTCTCCAATTTTCTGACGTTTTAAATAGCTTGCCTTGAAAAATCAGAAGGTAAATCAATGTTATGACAGAAATCCGCTTTTTGGCATTTTCTCATCGAGAAACAGTCATTTTGTACCTGAAACACTGTAAGTGGTTTGGTGAGTCAAATAATGAAATGAGTCTCTCAAATCAACTACATAGACTCCTTTCTCCAATTTTCTGACGTTTTAAATAGCTTGCCTTGAAAAATCAGAAGGTAAATCAATGTTATGACAGAAATCCGCTTTTTGGCATTTTCTCAGCGAGAAACAGTCATTTTGTACCTGAAACACTGTAAGTGGTTTGGTGAGTCCAATAATGAAATGAGTCTCTCAAATCAACTACATAGACTCCTTTCTCCAATTTTCTGACGTTTTCAATAGCTTGCCTTAAAAATTCAGAAGGTAAAACAATGTTATTACAGAAATCCGCTTTTTGGCAGTTTCTCAGCGAGAAACAGTCATTTTGTACCTGAAACACTGTAAGTGGTTTGGTGAGTCCAATAATGAAATGAGTCTCTCAAATCAACTACATAGACTCCTTTCTCCAATTTTCTAACGTTTTCAATAGCTTGCCTTAAAAAATCAGAAGGTAAATCAATGTTATGACAGAAATCCGCTTTTTGGCATTTTCTCAGCGAGAAACAGTCATTTTGTACCTGAAACACTGTAAGCGGTTTGGTGAGTCCAATAATGAAACGAGTCCCTCAAATCAACTACATAGACTCCTTTCTCCAATTTTCTGACGTTTTCAATAGCTTGCCTTAAAAAATTCAGAAGGTAAATCAATGTTATGACAGAAATCCGCTTTTTGGCATTTTCTCAGCGAGAAACAGTCATTTTGTACCTGAAACACTGTAAGTGGTTTGGTGAGTCCAATAATGAAATGAGGCTCTCAAATCAACTACATAGACTCCTTTCTCCAATTTTCTAACGTTTTCAATAGCTTGCCTTAAAAAATCAGAAGGTAAATCAATGTTATGACAGAAATCAACTTTTTGGCAGTTTCTCAGCGAGAAACAGTCATTTTGTACCTGAAACACTGTAAGTGATTTGGTGAGTCCAATAATGAAATGAGTCTCTCAAATCAACTACATAGACTCCTTTCTCCAATTTTCTGACGTTTTCAATAGCTTGCCTTAAAAATTCAGAAGGTAAAACAATGTTATTACAGAAATCCGCTTTTTGGCAGTTTCTCAGCAAGAAACAGTCATTTTGTACCTGAAACACTGTAAGTGGTTTGGTGAGTCCAATAATGAAATGAGTCTCTCAAATCAACTACATAGACTCCTTTCTCCAATTTTCTAACGTTTTCAATAGCTTGCCTTAAAAAATCAGAAGGTAAATCAATGTTATGACAGAAATCCGCTTTTTGGCATTTTCTCATCGAGAAACAGTCATTTTGTACCTGAAACACTGTAAGTGGTTTGGTGAGTCAAATAATGAAATGAGTCTCTCAAATCAACTACATAGACTCCTTTCTCCAATTTTCTGACGTTTTCAATAGCTTGCCTTAAAAAATTCAGAAGGTAAATCAATGTTATGACAGAAATCCGTTTTTTGGCATTTTCTCAGCGAGAAACAGTCATTTTGTACCTGAAACACTGTAAGTGGTTTGGTGAGTCCAATAATGAAATGAGGCTCTCAAATCAACTACATAGACTCCTTTCTCCAATTTTCTAACGTTTTCAATAGCTTGCCTTAAAAAATCAGAAGGTAAATCAATGTTATGACAGAAATCAACTTTTTGGCAGTTTCTCAGCGAGAAACAGTCATTTTGTACCTGAAACACTGTAAGTGATTTGGTGAGTCCAATAATGAAATGAGTCTCTCAAATCAACTACATAGACTCCTTTCTCCAATTTTCTGACGTTTTCAATAGCTTGCCTTAAAAATTCAGATGGTAAAACAATGTTATTACAGAAATCCGCTTTTTGGCAGTTTCTCAGCAAGAAACAGTCATTTTGTACCTGAAACACTGTAAGTGGTTTGGTGAGTCCAATAATGAAATGAGTCTCTCAAATCAACTACATAGACTCCTTTCTCCAATTTTCTAACGTTTTCAATAGCTTGCCTTAAAAAATCAGAAGGTAAATCAATGTTATGACAGAAATCCGCTTTTTGGCATTTTCTCATCGAGAAACAGTCATTTTGTACCTGAAACACTGTAAGTGGTTTGGTGAGTCAAATAATGAAATGAGTCTCTCAAATCAACTACATAGACTCCTTTCTCCAATTTTCTGACGTTTTAAATAGCTTGCCTTGAAAAATCAGAAGGTAAATCAATGTTATGACGGAAATCCGCTTTTTGGCATTTTCTCAGCGAGAAACAGTCATTTTGTACCTGAAACACTGTAAGTGGTTTGGTGAGTCCAATAATGAAATGAGTCTCTCAAATCAACTACATAGACTCCTTTCTCCAATTTTCTGACGTTTTCAATAGCTTGCCTTAAAAATTCAGAAGGTAAAACAATGTTATTACAGAAATCCGCTTTTTGGCAGTTTCTCAGCAAGAAACAGTCATTTTGTACCTGAAACACTGTAAGTGGTTTGGTGAGTCCAATAATGAAATGAGTCTCTCAAATCAACTACATAGACTCCTTTCTCCAATTTTCTAACGTTTTCAATAGCTTGCCTTAAAAAATCAGAAGGTAAATCAATGTTATGACAGAAATCCGCTTTTTGGCATTTTCTCATCGAGAAACAGTCATTTTGTACCTGAAACACTGTAAGTGGTTTGGTGAGTCAAATAATGAAATGAGTCTCTCAAATCAACTACATAGACTCCTTTCTCCAATTTTCTGACGTTTTCAATAGCTTGCCTTAAAAAATTCAGAAGGTAAATCAATGTTATGACAGAAATCCGCTTTTTGGCATTTTCTCAGCGAGAAACAGTCATTTTGTACCTGAAACACTGTAAGTGGTTTGGTGAGTCCAATAATGAAATGAGGCTCTCAAATCAACTACATAGACTCCTTTCTCCAATTTTCTAACGTTTCCAATAGCTTGCCTTAAAAAATCAGAAGGTAAATCAATGTTATGACAGAAATCAACTTTTTGGCAGTTTCTCAGCGAGAAACAGTCATTTTGTACCTGAAACACTGTAAGTGATTTGGTGAGTCCAATAATGAAATGAGTCTCTCAAATCAACTACATAGACTCCTTTCTCCAATTTTCTGACGTTTTCAATAGCTTGCCTTAAAAATTCAGAAGGTAAATCAATGTTATGACAGAAATCCGCTTTTTGGCAGTTTCTCAGCAAGAAACAGTCATTTTGTACCTGAAACACTGTAAGTGGTTTGGTGAGTCCAATAATGAAATGAGTCTCTCAAATCAACTACATAGACTCCTTTCTCCAATTTTCTAACGTTTTCAATAGCTTGCCTTAAAAAATCAGAAGGTAAATCAATGTTATGACAGAAATCCGCTTTTTGGCATTTTCTCATCGAGAAACAGTCATTTTGTACCTGAAACACTGTAAGTGGTTTGGTGAGTCAAATAATGAAATGAGTCTCTCAAATCAACTACATAGACTCCTTTCTCCAATTTTCTGACGTTTTAAATAGCTTGCCTTGAAAAATCAGAAGGTAAATCAATGTTATGACGGAAATCCGCTTTTTGGCATTTTCTCAGCGAGAAACAGTCATTTTGTACCTGAAACACTGTAAGTGGTTTGGTGAGTCCAATAATGAAATGAGTCTCTCAAATCAACTACATAGACTCCTTTCTCCAATTTTCTGACGTTTTCAATAGCTTGCCTTAAAAATTCAGAAGGTAAAACAATGTTATTACAGAAATCCGCTTTTTGGCAGTTTCTCAGCGAGAAACAGTCATTTTGTACCTGAAACACTGTAAGTGGTTTGGTGAGTCCAATAATGAAATGAGTCTCTCAAATCAACTACATAGACTCCTTTCTCCAATTTTCTAACGTTTTCAAAAGCTTGCCTTAAAAAATCAGAAGGTAAATCAATGTTATGACAGAAATCCGCTTTTTGGCATTTTCTCATCGAGAAACAGTCATTTTGTACCTGAAACACTGTAAGTGGTTTGGTGAGTCAAATAATGAAATGAGTCTCTCAAATCAACTACATAGACTCCTTTCTCCAATTTTCTGACGTTTTAAATAGCTTGCCTTGAAAAATCAGAAGGTAAATCAATGTTATGACAGAAATCCGCTTTTTGGCATTTTCTCATCGAGAAACAGTCATTTTGTACCTGAAACACTGTAAGTGGTTTGGTGAGTCAAATAATGAAATGAGTCTCTCAAATCAACTACATAGACTCCTTTCTCCAATTTTCTGACGTTTTAAATAGCTTGCCTTGAAAAATCAGAAGGTAAATCAATGTTATGACAGAAATCCGCTTTTTGGCATTTTCTCAGCGAGAAACAGTCATTTTGTACCTGAAACACTGTAAGTGGTTTGGTGAGTCCAATAATGAAATGAGTCTCTCAAATCAACTACATAGACTCCTTTCTCCAATTTTCTGACGTTTTCAATAGCTTGCCTTAAAAATTCAGAAGGTAAAACAATGTTATTACAGAAATCCGCTTTTTGGCAGTTTCTCAGCGAGAAACAGTCATTTTGTACCTGAAACACTGTAAGTGGTTTGGTGAGTCCAATAATGAAATGAGTCTCTCAAATCAACTACATAGACTCCTTTCTCCAATTTTCTAACGTTTTCAATAGCTTGCCTTAAAAAATCAGAAGGTAAATCAATGATATGACAGAAATCCGCTTTTTGGCATTTTCTCAGCGAGAAACAGTCATTTTGTACCTGAAACACTGTAAGCGGTTTGGTGAGTCCAATAATGAAACGAGTCCCTCAAATCAACTACATAGACTCCTTTCTCCAATTTTCTGACGTTTTCAATAGCTTGCCTTAAAAAATTCAGAAGGTAAATCAATGTTATGACAGAAATCCGCTTTTTGGCATTTTCTCAGCGAGAAACAGTCATTTTGTACCTGAAACACTGTAAGTGGTTTGGTGAGTCCAATAATGAAATGAGGCTCTCAAATCAACTACATAGACTCCTTTCTCCAATTTTCTAACGTTTTCAATAGCTTGCCTTAAAAAATCAGAAGGTAAATCAATGTTATGACAGAAATCAACTTTTTGGCAGTTTCTCAGCGAGAAACAGTCATTTTGTACCTGAAACACTGTAAGTGATTTGGTGAGTCCAATAATGAAATGAGTCTCTCAAATCAACTACATAGACTCCTTTCTCCAATTTTCTGACGTTTTCAATAGCTTGCCTTAAAAATTCAGAAGGTAAAACAATGTTATTACAGAAATCCGCTTTTTGGCAGTTTCTCAGCAAGAAACAGTCATTTTGTACCTGAAACACTGTAAGTGGTTTGGTGAGTCCAATAATGAAATGAGTCTCTCAAATCAACTACATAGACTCCTTTCTCCAATTTTCTAACGTTTTCAATAGCTTGCCTTAAAAAATCAGAAGGTAAATCAATGTTATGACAGAAATCCGCTTTTTGGCATTTTCTCATCGAGAAACAGTCATTTTGTACCTGAAACACTGTAAGTGGTTTGGTGAGTCAAATAATGAAATGAGTCTCTCAAATCAACTACATAGACTTCTTTCTCCAATTTTCTGACGTTTTAAATAGCTTGCCTTGAAAAATCAGAAGGTAAATCAATGTTATGACGGAAATCCGCTTTTTGGCATTTTCTCAGCGAGAAACAGTCATTTTGTACCTGAAACACTGTAAGTGGTTTGGTGAGTCCAATAATGAAATGAGTCTCTCAAATCAACTACATAGACTCCTTTCTCCAATTTTCTGACGTTTTCAATAGCTTGCCTTAAAAATTCAGAAGGTAAAACAATGTTATTACAGAAATCCGCTTTTTGGCAGTTTCTCAGCGAGAAACAGTCATTTTGTACCTGAAACACTGTAAGTGGTTTGGTGAGTCCAATAATGAAATGAGTCTCTCAAATCAACTACATAGACTCCTTTCTCCAATTTTCTAACGTTTTCAATAGCTTGCCTTAAAAAATCAGAAGGTAAATCAATGCTATGACAGAAATCCGCTTTTTGGCATTTTCTCAGCGAGAAACAGTCATTTTGTACCTGAAACACTATAAGTGGTTTGGTGAGTCCAATAATGAAATGAGTCTCTCAAATCAAACTACATAGACTCCTTTCTCCAATTTTCTGACGTTTTCAATAGCTTGCCTTAAAAAATCAGAAGGTAAAACAATGTTATTACAGAAATCCGCTTTTTGGCATTTTCTCAGCGAGAAACAGTCATTTTGTACCTGAAACACTGAAAGCGGTTTGGTGAGTCCAATAATGAAACGAGTCCCTCAAATCAACTACATAGACTCCTTTCTCCAATTTTCTGACGTTTTCAATAGCTTGCCTTAAAAAATTCAGAAGGTAAATCAATGTTATGACAGAAATCCGCTTTTTGGCATTTTCTCAGCAAGAAACAGTCATTTTGTACCTGAAACACTGTAAGTGGTTTGGTGAGTCCAATAATGAAATGAGTCTCTCAAATCAACTACATAGACTCCTTTCTCCAATTTTCTAACGTTTTCAATAGCTTGCGTTAAAAAATCAGAAGGTAAATCAATGTTATGACAGAAATCCGCTTTTTGGCATTTTCTCATCGAGAAACAGTCATTTTGTACCTGAAACACTGTAAGTGGTTTGGTGAGTCAAATAATGAAATGAGTCTCTCAAATCAACTACATAGACTCCTTTCTCCAATTTTCTGACGTTTTAAATAGCTTGCCTTGAAAAATCAGAAGGTAAATCAATGTTATGACGGAAATCCGCTTTTTGGCATTTTCTCAGCGAGAAACAGTCATTTTGTACCTGAAACACTGTAAGTGGTTTGGTGAGTCCAATAATGAAATGAGTCTCTCAAATCAACTACATAGACTCCTTTCTCCAATTTTCTGACGTTTTCAATAGCTTGCCTTAAAAATTCAGAAGGTAAAACAATGTTATTACAGAAATCCGCTTTTTGGCAGTTTCTCAGCAAGAAACAGTCATTTTGTACCTGAAACACTGTAAGTGGTTTGGTGAGTCCAATAATGAAATGAGTCTCTCAAATCAACTACATAGACTCCTTTCTCCAATTTTCTAACGTTTTCAATAGCTTGCCTTAAAAAATCAGAAGGTAAATCAATGTTATGACAGAAATCCGCTTTTTGGCATTTTCTCATCGAGAAACAGTCATTTTGTACCTGAAACACTGTAAGTGGTTTGGTGAGTCAAATAATGAAATGAGTCCCTCAAATCAACTACATAGACTCCTTTCTCCAATTTTCTGACGTTTTCAATAGCTTGCCTTAAAAAATTCAGAAGGTAAATCAATGTTATGACAGAAATCCGCTTTTTGGCATTTTCTCAGCGAGAAACAGTCATTTTGTACCTGAAACACTGTAAGTGGTTTGGTGAGTCCAATAATGAAATGAGGCTCTCAAATCAACTACATAGACTCCTTTCTCCAATTTTCTAACGTTTCCAATAGCTTGCCTTAAAAAATCAGAAGGTAAATCAATGTTATGACAGAAATCAACTTTTTGGCAGTTTCTCAGCGAGAAACAGTCATTTTGTACCTGAAACACTGTAAGTGATTTGGTGAGTCCAATAATGAAATGAGTCTCTCAAATCAACTACATAGACTCCTTTCTCCAATTTTCTGACGTTTTCAATAGCTTGCCTTAAAAATTCAGAAGGTAAATCAATGTTATGACAGAAATCCGCTTTTTGGCAGTTTCTCAGCAAGAAACAGTCATTTTGTACCTGAAACACTGTAAGTGGTTTGGTGAGTCCAATAATGAAATGAGTCTCTCAAATCAACTACATAGACTCCTTTCTCCAATTTTCTAACGTTTTCAATAGCTTGCCTTAAAAAATCAGAAGGTAAATCAATGTTATGACAGAAATCCGCTTTTTGGCATTTTCTCATCGAGAAACAGTCATTTTGTACCTGAAACACTGTAAGTGGTTTGGTGAGTCAAATAATGAAATGAGTCTCTCAAATCAACTACATAGACTCCTTTCTCCAATTTTCTGACGTTTTAAATAGCTTGCCTTGAAAAATCAGAAGGTAAATCAATGTTATGACGGAAATCCGCTTTTTGGCATTTTCTCAGCGAGAAACAGTCATTTTGTACCTGAAACACTGTAAGTGGTTTGGTGAGTCCAATAATGAAATGAGTCTCTCAAATCAACTACATAGACTCCTTTCTCCAATTTTCTGACGTTTTCAATAGCTTGCCTTAAAAATTCAGAAGGTAAAACAATGTTATTACAGAAATCCGCTTTTTGGCAGTTTCTCAGCGAGAAACAGTCATTTTGTACCTGAAACACTGTAAGTGGTTTGGTGAGTCCAATAATGAAATGAGTCTCTCAAATCAACTACATAGACTCCTTTCTCCAATTTTCTAACGTTTTCAAAAGCTTGCCTTAAAAAATCAGAAGGTAAATCAATGTTATGACAGAAATCCGCTTTTTGGCATTTTCTCATCGAGAAACAGTCATTTTGTACCTGAAACACTGTAAGTGGTTTGGTGAGTCAAATAATGAAATGAGTCTCTCAAATCAACTACATAGACTCCTTTCTCCAATTTTCTGACGTTTTAAATAGCTTGCCTTGAAAAATCAGAAGGTAAATCAATGTTATGACAGAAATCCGCTTTTTGGCATTTTCTCATCGAGAAACAGTCATTTTGTACCTGAAACACTGTAAGTGGTTTGGTGAGTCAAATAATGAAATGAGTCTCTCAAATCAACTACATAGACTCCTTTCTCCAATTTTCTGACGTTTTAAATAGCTTGCCTTGAAAAATCAGAAGGTAAATCAATGTTATGACAGAAATCCGCTTTTTGGCATTTTCTCAGCGAGAAACAGTCATTTTGTACCTGAAACACTGTAAGTGGTTTGGTGAGTCCAATAATGAAATGAGTCTCTCAAATCAACTACATAGACTCCTTTCTCCAATTTTCTGACGTTTTCAATAGCTTGCCTTAAAAATTCAGAAGGTAAAACAATGTTATTACAGAAATCCGCTTTTTGGCAGTTTCTCAGCGAGAAACAGTCATTTTGTACCTGAAACACTGTAAGTGGTTTGGTGAGTCCAATAATGAAATGAGTCTCTCAAATCAACTACATAGACTCCTTTCTCCAATTTTCTAACGTTTTCAATAGCTTGCCTTAAAAAATCAGAAGGTAAATCAATGATATGACAGAAATCCGCTTTTTGGCATTTTCTCAGCGAGAAACAGTCATTTTGTACCTGAAACACTGTAAGCGGTTTGGTGAGTCCAATAATGAAACGAGTCCCTCAAATCAACTACATAGACTCCTTTCTCCAATTTTCTGACGTTTTCAATAGCTTGCCTTAAAAAATTCAGAAGGTAAATCAATGTTATGACAGAAATCCGCTTTTTGGCATTTTCTCAGCGAGAAACAGTCATTTTGTACCTGAAACACTGTAAGTGGTTTGGTGAGTCCAATAATGAAATGAGGCTCTCAAATCAACTACATAGACTCCTTTCTCCAATTTTCTAACGTTTTCAATAGCTTGCCTTAAAAAATCAGAAGGTAAATCAATGTTATGACAGAAATCAACTTTTTGGCAGTTTCTCAGCGAGAAACAGTCATTTTGTACCTGAAACACTGTAAGTGATTTGGTGAGTCCAATAATGAAATGAGTCTCTCAAATCAACTACATAGACTCCTTTCTCCAATTTTCTGACGTTTTCAATAGCTTGCCTTAAAAATTCAGAAGGTAAAACAATGTTATTACAGAAATCCGCTTTTTGGCAGTTTCTCAGCAAGAAACAGTCATTTTGTACCTGAAACACTGTAAGTGGTTTGGTGAGTCCAATAATGAAATGAGTCTCTCAAATCAACTACATAGACTCCTTTCTCCAATTTTCTAACGTTTTCAATAGCTTGCCTTAAAAAATCAGAAGGTAAATCAATGTTATGACAGAAATCCGCTTTTTGGCATTTTCTCATCGAGAAACAGTCATTTTGTACCTGAAACACTGTAAGTGGTTTGGTGAGTCAAATAATGAAATGAGTCTCTCAAATCAACTACATAGACTTCTTTCTCCAATTTTCTGACGTTTTAAATAGCTTGCCTTGAAAAATCAGAAGGTAAATCAATGTTATGACGGAAATCCGCTTTTTGGCATTTTCTCAGCGAGAAACAGTCATTTTGTACCTGAAACACTGTAAGTGGTTTGGTGAGTCCAATAATGAAATGAGTCTCTCAAATCAACTACATAGACTCCTTTCTCCAATTTTCTGACGTTTTCAATAGCTTGCCTTAAAAATTCAGAAGGTAAAACAATGTTATTACAGAAATCCGCTTTTTGGCAGTTTCTCAGCGAGAAACAGTCATTTTGTACCTGAAACACTGTAAGTGGTTTGGTGAGTCCAATAATGAAATGAGTCTCTCAAATCAACTACATAGACTCCTTTCTCCAATTTTCTAACGTTTTCAATAGCTTGCCTTAAAAAATCAGAAGGTAAATCAATGCTATGACAGAAATCCGCTTTTTGGCATTTTCTCAGCGAGAAACAGTCATTTTGTACCTGAAACACTATAAGTGGTTTGGTGAGTCCAATAATGAAATGAGTCTCTCAAATCAAACTACATAGACTCCTTTCTCCAATTTTCTGACGTTTTCAATAGCTTGCCTTAAAAAATCAGAAGGTAAAACAATGTTATTACAGAAATCCGCTTTTTGGCATTTTCTCAGCGAGAAACAGTCATTTTGTACCTGAAACACTGAAAGCGGTTTGGTGAGTCCAATAATGAAACGAGTCCCTCAAATCAACTACATAGACTCCTTTCTCCAATTTTCTGACGTTTTCAATAGCTTGCCTTAAAAAATTCAGAAGGTAAATCAATGTTATGACAGAAATCCGCTTTTTGGCATTTTCTCAGCAAGAAACAGTCATTTTGTACCTGAAACACTGTAAGTGGTTTGGTGAGTCCAATAATGAAATGAGTCTCTCAAATCAACTACATAGACTCCTTTCTCCAATTTTCTAACGTTTTCAATAGCTTGCGTTAAAAAATCAGAAGGTAAATCAATGTTATGACAGAAATCCGCTTTTTGGCATTTTCTCATCGAGAAACAGTCATTTTGTACCTGAAACACTGTAAGTGGTTTGGTGAGTCAAATAATGAAATGAGTCTCTCAAATCAACTACATAGACTCCTTTCTCCAATTTTCTGACGTTTTAAATAGCTTGCCTTGAAAAATCAGAAGGTAAATCAATGTTATGACGGAAATCCGCTTTTTGGCATTTTCTCAGCGAGAAACAGTCATTTTGTACCTGAAACACTGTAAGTGGTTTGGTGAGTCCAATAATGAAATGAGTCTCTCAAATCAACTACATAGACTCCTTTCTCCAATTTTCTGACGTTTTCAATAGCTTGCCTTAAAAATTCAGAAGGTAAAACAATGTTATTACAGAAATCCGCTTTTTGGCAGTTTCTCAGCGAGAAACAGTCATTTTGTACCTGAAACACTGTAAGTGGTTTGGTGAGTCCAATAATGAAATGAGTCTCTCAAATCAACTACATAGACTCCTTTCTCCAATTTTCTAACGTTTTCAATAGCTTGCCTTAAAAAATCAGAAGGTAAATCAATGTTATGACAGAAATCCGCTTTTTGGCATTTTCTCAGCGAGAAACAGTCATTTTGTACCTGAAACACTATAAGTGGTTTGGTGAGTCCAATAATGAAATGAGTCTCTCAAATCAAACTACATAGACTCCTTTCTCCAATTTTCTGACGTTTTCAATAGCTTGCCTTAAAAAATCAGAAGGTAAAACAATGTTATTACAGAAATCCGCTTTTTGGCATTTTCTCAGCGAGAAACAGTCATTTTGTACCTGAAACACTGAAAGCGGTTTGGTGAGTCCAATAATGAAACGAGTCCCTCAAATCAACTACATAGACTCCTTTCTCCAATTTTCTGACGTTTTCAATAGCTTGCCTTAAAAAATTCAGAAGGTAAATCAATGTTATTACAGAAATCCGCTTTTTGGCATTTTCTCAGCGAGAAACAGTCATTTTGTACCTGAAACACTGTAAGCGGTTTGGTGAGTCCAATAATGAAATGAGTCCCTCAAATCAACTACATAGACTCCTTTCTCCAATTTTCTGACGTTTTCAATAGCTTGCCTTAAAAAATTCAGAAGGTACATCAATGTTATGACAGAAATCCGCTTTTTGGCATTTTCTCAGCGAGAAACAATCATTTTGTACCTGAAACACTGTAAGTGGTTTGGTGAGTCCAATAATGAAATGAGTCTCTCAAATCAACTACATAGACTCCTTTCTCCAATTTTCTGACGTTTTCAATAGCTTGCCTTAAAAATTCAGAAGGTAAAACAATGTTATTACAGAAATCCGCTTTTTGGCAGTTTCTCAGCAAGAAACAGTCATTTTGTACCTGAAACACTGTAAGTGGTTTGGTGAGTCCAATAATGAAATGAGTCGCTCAAATCAACTACATAGACTCCTTTCTCCAATTTTCTGACGTTTTCAATAGCTTGCCTTAAAAATTCAGAAGGTAAAACAATGTTATTACAGAAATCCGCTTTTTGGCATTTTCTCAGCGAGAAACAGTCATTTTCAACCTGAAACACTGTAAGTGGTTTGGTGAGTCCAATAATGAAATGAGTCACTCAAATCAACTATATAGACTCCCTCCTTCAATTTTCTGACGTTTTCAATAGCTTGTCTTAAAAAATCAGAAGGTAAAACAGTGTTTTCACAAAAATCCGCTTTTAGCTGTATCTCAGCCAGAAACAGTCATTTTCAACCTGAAACACAGGTAAGTTGTTTGGTGAGTCCAATAATGAAATGAGTCACTCAAATCAACTATATAGACTCCCTCCTTCAATTTTCTGACGTTTTCAATAGCTTGCCTTAAAAAATCAGAAGGTAAAACAGTGTTTTCACAAAAATCCGCTTTTAGCTGTATCTCAGCCAGAAACAGTCATTTTCAACCTGAAGCACAGGTAAGTGGTTTGCTGAGTCAAATAATGAAAGGAGTCACTCAAATAGACTATATAGACTCCTTCCTTCAATTTTCTGACGTTTTCAATAGCTTGTCTTAAAAAATCAGAAGGTAAAACAGTGTTTTCACAAAAATCCGCTTTTATCTCAGCCAGAAACAGTAATTTTCAACCTGAAACACAGGTAAGTGGTTTGGTGAGTCCAATAATGAAATTAGTCACTCAAATCAACTATATAGACTCTCTCCTTCAATTTTCTGACGTTTTCAATAGCTTGTCTTAAAAAATCAGAAGGTAAAACAATGTTTTCACAAAAATCCGCTTTTATCTCAGCCAGAAACAGTCATTTTCAACCTGAAACACAGGTAAGTGGTTTGCTGAGTCCAATAATGAAATGAGTCACTCAAATCAACTATATAGACTCCCTCCTTCAATTTTCTGACGTTTTCCATAGCTTGCCTTAAAAAATCAGAAGGTAAAACAGTGTTTTCACAAAAATCCGCTTTTATCTCAGCCAGAAACAGTAATTTTCAACCTGAAACACAGGTAAGTGGTTTGGTGAGTCCAATAATGAAATTAGTCACTCAAATCAACTATATAGACTCTCTCCTTCAATTTTCTGACGTTTTCCATAGCTTGCCTTAAAAAATCAGAAGGTAAAACAGTGTTATCACAGAAATCCGCTTTTTGGCTGTTTCTCAGCGAGAGACAGTTATTTTGAACCTGAAACACAGGTCTCCCCCCCCCCACCCATTACCGGGACCGCATCACTGCGCCGTGCTGTGGACAAAATGAGGTACTGCACATTCGCCTAAAAGGCAGAATGACAGCATTAAAATGTCTCCAACTGCTCTGAAATAAAGTGTAAAAATCTGAAAATAAACACAATTCCTTCACAAAAATGGGCTTTGTCTTTTGAGCATTTTTTTCCTTCATTTGCTTCAGCCAAATTAGAAACATGACAAGAAAAAAAGGGAAAATCTCACTCCAGACTCAGCCAAAAACAGCAGCCGAAATGCCGCATTAAAATTACTCAAACTTGTCTAAAATCACAATCTAAAAATCTAAAAATGATCAAACTGGCTTAGCAATGATGCGGCCTGCCTTTTGCACGTGTTTTTCCTGGCTTTATTTCAGCAAAATTAAAGAAAAGAGGAGAAAATTGCACTTCAGCCAGGGTTAAAAAGCAGCAGAAATACTGCATTAAAATGCCTCCAACTTGTCTAAAATGACATTTAAAAATCTAAAAATGATCAAAATTACTTAGAAATGATGGGGCCCTCCTTTTGCATATTTTTTGACTGGCTTTACTCCACCAGAATTGAAAATATCAGCAGAAAAGAGGGAGGAAATTGCAGTGTTGTCTGCCCTGGAGAAGTTTCTTTTTTTGCCCACAAGATGGAGGCAGAGATCCACGGATGAATTTAGCTGCACTCAGTTGGAACTTTGAAAACTTTCTAAGTGGTTTGGTGAGTCCAATAATGAAAGGAGTCACTCTTTCAATAGCTTGCCATAAAAAATCAGAAGGTAAAACAGTGTTTTCACAAAAATGGGCTTTGTCTTTTGAGCATTTTTTGCCTTCATTTGCTTCAGCCAAATTAGAAACATGAGAAGAAAAGAGGGGAAAATCTCACTCCAGACTCAGCCAAAAACAGCAGCCGAAATGCCGCATTAAAATTGCTCAAACTTGTCTAAAATCACAATCTAAAAATCTAAAAATGATCAAAATGGCTTAGCAATGATGCAGCCTGCCTTTTGCACGTGTTTTTCCTGGCTTTACTTCAGCAAAATGAAAGAAAAGAGGAGAAAATTGCACTTTAGCCAGGGTTAAAAAGCAGCAGAAATACTGCATTAAAAGGCCCCCAACTTGTCTAAAATGACATTTAAAAATCTAAAAATGATCAAAATGACTTAGAAATTATGGGGCCCTCCTTTTGCATATTTTTTGACTGGCTTTATTCCACCAGAATTGAAAATATCAGCAGAAAAGAGGGGGGAAATTGCAGTGTTGTCTGCCCTGGAGAAGTTTCTTTTTTTGCCCACAAGATGGAGGCAGAGCTCCACAGATGAATTTAGCTGCACTCAGTTGGAACTTTGAAAACTTTCTTTTCAAAAATCCGCTTTTATCTCAGCCAGAAACAGTCATTTTCAACCTGAAGCACAGGTAAGTGGTTTGGTGAGTCCAATAATGAAATTAGTCACTCAAATCAACTATATAGACTCTCTCCTTCAATTTTCTGACGTTTTCCATAGCTTGCCTTAAAAAATCAGAAGGTAAAACAGTGTTATCACAGAAATCCGCTTTTTGGCTGTTTCTCAGCAAGAAACAGTCATTTTCAACCTGAAGCACAGGTAAGTGGTTTGCTGAGTCAAATAATGAAAGGAGTCACTCAAATAGACTATATAGACTCCTTCCTTCAATTTTCTGACGTTTTCAATAGCTTGTCTTAAAAAATCAGAAGGTAAAACAATGTTTTCACAAAAATCCGCTTTTATCTCAGCCAGAAACAGTCATTTTCAACCTGAAACACAGGTAAGTGGTTTGCTGAGTCCAATAATGAAATGAGTCACTCAAATCAACTATATAGACTCCCTCCTTCAATTTTCTGACGTTTTCAATAGCTTGCCTTAAAAAATCAGAAGGTAAAACAGTGTTTTCACAAAAATCCGCTTTTATCTCAGCCAGAAACAGTAATTTTCAACCTGAAACACAGGTAAGTGGTTTGGTGAGTCCAATAATGAAATTAGTCACTCAAATCAACTATATAGACTCTCTCCTTCAATTTTCTGACGTTTTCCATAGCTTGCCTTAAAAAATCAGAAGGTAAAACAGTGTTATCACAGAAATCCGCTTTTTGGCTGTTTCTCAGCGAGAGACAGTTATTTTGAACCTGAAACACAGGTCTCCCCCCCCCCCACCCATTACCGGGACCGCATCACTGCGCCGTGCTGTGGACAAAATGAGGTACTGCACATTCGCCTAAAAGGCAGAATGACAGCATTAAAATGTCTCCAACTGCTCTGAAATAAAGTGTAAAAATCTGAAAATAAACACAATTCCTTCACAAAAATGGGCTTTGTCTTTTGAGCATTTTTTTCCTTCATTTGCTTCAGCCAAATTAGAAACATGACAAGAAAAAAAGGGAAAATCTCACTCCAGACTCAGCCAAAAACAGCAGCCGAAATGCCGCATTAAAATTACTCAAACTTGTCTAAAATCACAATCTAAAAATCTAAAAATGATCAAACTGGCTTAGCAATGATGCGGCCTGCCTTTTGCACGTGTTTTTCCTGGCTTTACTTCAGCAAAATGAAAGAAAAGAGGAGAAAATTGCACTTCAGCCAGGGTTAAAAAGCAGCAGAAATACTGCATTAAAATGCCTCCAACTTGTCTAAAATGACATTTAAAAATCTAAAAATGATCAAAATGACTTAGAAATGATGGGGCCCTCCTTTTGCATATTTTTTGACTGGCTTTACTCCACCAGAATTGAAAATATCAGCAGAAAAGAGGGGGGAAATTGCAGTGTTGTCTGCCCTGGAGAAGTTTATTTTTTTGCCCACAAGATGGAGGCAGAGCTCCACAGATGAATTTAGCTGCACTCAGTTGGAACTTTGAAAACTTTCTTTTCAAAAATCCGCTTTTATCTCAGCCAGAAACAGTCATTTTCAACCTGAAGCACAGGTAAGTGGTTTGGTGAGTCCAATAATGAAATTAGTCACTCAAATCAACTATATAGACTCTCTCCTTCAATTTTCTGACGTTTTCCATAGCTTGCCTTAAAAAATCAGAAGGTAAAACAGTGTTATCACAGAAATCCGCTTTTTGGCTGTTTCTCAGCAAGAAACAGTTATTTTGAACCTGAAACACAGGTCTCCCCCCCCCCCCCCCCCACCCATTACCGGGAGTGCATCACTGCGCCGTGCTGTGGACAAAATGAGGTACTGCACATTCGCCTAAAAGGCAGAATGACAGCATTAAAATGTCTCCAACTGCTCTCAAATAAAGTGTAAAAATCTGAAAATAAACACAATTCCTTCACAAAAATGGACTTTGTCTTTTGAGCATCTTTTGCCTTCATTTGCTTCAGCCAAATTAGAAACAGGAGAAGAAAAGAGAGGAAAATCTCACTCCAGACTCAGCCAAAAACAGCAGCCGAAGTGCCGCATTAAAATTGCTCAAACTTGTCTAAAATCACAATCTAAAAATCTAAAAATGATCAAAATGGCTTAGCAATGATGCGGCCTGCCTTTTGCACGTGTTTTTCCTGGCTTTATTTCAGCAAAATTAAAGAAAAGAGGAGAAAATTGCACTTCAGCCAGGGTTAAAAAGCAGCAGAAATACTGCATTAAAATGCCTCCAACTTGTCTAAAATGACATTTAAAAATCTAAAAATGATCAAAATTACTTAGAAATGATGGGGCCCTCCTTTTGCATATTTTTTGACTGGCTTTACTCCACCAGAATTGAAAATATCAGCAGAAAAGAGGGAGGAAATTGCAGTGTTGTCTGCCCTGGAGAAGTTTCTTTTTTTGCCCACAAGATGGAGGCAGAGATCCACGGATGAATTAAGCTGCACTCAGTTGGAACTTTGAAAACTTTCTAAGTGGTTTGGTGAGTCCAATAATGAAAGGAGTCACTCTTACAATAGCTTGCCTTAAAAAATCAGAAGGTAAAACAGTGTTTTCACAAAAATGGGCTTTGTCTTTTGAGCATTTTTTGCCTTCATTTGCTTCAGCCAAATTAGAAACATGAGAAGAAAAGAGGGGAAAATCTCACTCCAGACTCAGCCAAAAACAGCAGCCGAAATGCCGCATTAAAATTGCTCAAACTTGTCTAAAATCACAATCTAAAAATCTAAAAATGATCAAAATGGCTTAGCAATGATGCAGCCTGCCTTTTGCACGTGTTTTTCCTGGCTTTACTTCAGCAAAATGAAAGAAAAGAGGAGAAAATTGCACTTCAGCCAGGGTTAAAAAGCAGCAGAAATACTGCATTAAAATGCCTCCAACTTGTCTAAAATGACATTTAAAAATCTAAAAATGATCAAAATGACTTAGAAATGATGGGGCCCTCCTTTTGCATATTTTTTGACTGGCTTTACTCCACCAGAATTGAAAATATCAGCAGAAAAGAGGGGGGAAATTGCAGTGTTGTCTGCCCTGGAGAAGTTTCTTTTTTTGCCCACAAGATGGAGGCAGAGCTCCACAGATGAATTTAGCTGCACTCAGTTGGAACTTTGAAAACTTTCTTTACAAAAATCCGCTTTTATCTCAGCCAGAAACAGTCATTTTCAACCTGAAGCACAGGTAAGTGGTTTGGTGAGTCCAATAATGAAATTAGTCACTCAAATCAACTATATAGACTCTCTCCTTCAATTTTCTGACGTTTTCCATAGCTTGCCTTAAAAAATCAGAAGGTAAAACAGTGTTATCACAGAAATCCGCTTTTTGGCTGTTTCTCAGCAAGAAACAGTCATTTTCAACCTGAAGCACAGGTAAGTGGTTTGCTGAGTCAAATAATGAAAGGAGTCACTCAAATAGACTATATAGACTCCTTCCTTCAATTTTCTGACGTTTTCAATAGCTTGTCTTAAAAAATCAGAAGGTAAAACAATGTTTTCACAAAAATCCGCTTTTATCTCAGCCAGAAACAGTCATTTTTAACCTGAAACACAGGTAAGTGGTTTGCTGAGTCCAATAATGAAATGAGTCACTCAAATCAACTATATAGACTCCCTCCTTCAATTTTCTGACGTTTTCAATAGCTTGCCTTAAAAAATCAGAAGGTAAAACAGTGTTTTCACAAAAATCCGCTTTTATCTCAGCCAGAAACAGTAATTTTCAACCTGAAACACAGGTAAGTGGTTTGGTGAGTCCAATAATGAAATTAGTCACTCAAATCAACTATATAGACTCTCTCCTTCAATTTTCTGACGTTTTCCATAGCTTGCCTTAAAAAATCAGAAGGTAAAACAGTGTTATCACAGAAATCCGCTTTTTGGCTGTTTCTCAGCGAGAGACAGTTATTTTGAACCTGAAACACAGGTCTCCCCCCCCCCCACCCATTACCGGGACCGCATCACTGCGCCGTGCTGTGGACAAAATGAGGTACTGCACATTCGCCTAAAAGGCAGAATGACAGCATTAAAATGTCTCCAACTGCTCTGAAATAAAGTGTAAAAATCTGAAAATAAACACAATTCCTTCACAAAAATGGGCTTTGTCTTTTGAGCATTTTTTTCCTTCATTTGCTTCAGCCAAATTAGAAACATGACAAGAAAAAAAGGGAAAATCTCACTCCAGACTCAGCCAAAAACAGCAGCCGAAATGCCGCATTAAAATTACTCAAACTTGTCTAAAATCACAATCTAAAAATCTAAAAATGATCAAACTGGCTTAGCAATGATGCGGCCTGCCTTTTGCACGTGTTTTTCCTGGCTTTACTTCAGCAAAATGAAAGAAAAGAGGAGAAAATTGCACTTCAGCCAGGGTTAAAAAGCAGCAGAAATACTGCATTAAAATGCCTCCAACTTGTCTAAAATGACATTTAAAAATCTAAAAATGATCAAAATGACTTAGAAATGATGGGGCCCTCCTTTTGCATATTTTTTGACTGGCTTTACTCCACCAGAATTGAAAATATCAGCAGAAAAGAGGGGGGAAATTGCAGTGTTGTCTGCCCTGGAGAAGTTTCTTTTTTTGCCCACAAGATGGAGGCAGAGCTCCACAGATGAATTTAGCTGCACTCAGTTGGAACTTTGAAAACTTTCTTTTCAAAAATCCGCTTTTATCTCAGCCAGAAACAGTCATTTTCAACCTGAAGCACAGGTAAGTGGTTTGGTGAGTCCAATAATGAAATTAGTCACTCAAATCAACTATATAGACTCTCTCCTTCAATTTTCTGACGTTTTCCATAGCTTGCCTTAAAAAATCAGAAGGTAAAACAGTGTTATCACAGAAATCCGCTTTTTGGCTGTTTCTCAGCAAGAAACAGTCATTTTCAACCTGAAGCACAGGTAAGTGGTTTGCTGAGTCAAATAATGAAAGGAGTCACTCAAATAGACTATATAGACTCCTTCCTTCAATTTTCTGACGTTTTCAATAGCTTGTCTTAAAAAATCAGAAGGTAAAACAATGTTTTCACAAAAATCCGCTTTTATCTCAGCCAGAAACAGTCATTTTCAACCTGAAACACAGGTAAGTGGTTTGCTGAGTCCAATAATGAAATGAGTCACTCAAATCAACTATATAGACTCCCTCCTTCAATTTTCTGACGTTTTCAATAGCTTGCCTTAAAAAATCAGAAGGTAAAACAGTGTTTTCACAAAAATCCGCTTTTATCTCAGCCAGAAACAGTAATTTTCAACCTGAAACACAGGTAAGTGGTTTGGTGAGTCCAATAATGAAATTAGTCACTCAAATCAACTATATAGACTCTCTCCTTCAATTTTCTGACGTTTTCCATAGCTTGCCTTAAAAAATCAGAAGGTAAAACAGTGTTATCACAGAAATCCGCTTTTTGGCTGTTTCTCAGCGAGAGACAGTTATTTTGAACCTGAAACACAGGTCTCCCCCCCCCCCACCCATTACCGGGACCGCATCACTGCGCCGTGCTGTGGACAAAATGAGGTACTGCACATTCGCCTAAAAGGCAGAATGACAGCATTAAAATGTCTCCAACTGCTCTGAAATAAAGTGTAAAAATCTGAAAATAAACACAATTCCTTCACAAAAATGGGCTTTGTCTTTTGAGCATTTTTTTCCTTCATTTGCTTCAGCCAAATTAGAAACATGACAAGAAAAAAAGGGAAAATCTCACTCCAGACTCAGCCAAAAACAGCAGCCGAAATGCCGCATTAAAATTGCTCAAACTTGTCTAAAATCACAATCTAAAAATCTAAAAATGATCAAAATGGCTTAGCAATGATGCAGCCTGCCTTTTGCACGTGTTTTTCCTGGCTTTACTTCAGCAAAATGAAAGAAAAGAGGAGAAAATTGCACTTCAGCCAGGGTTAAAAAGCAGCAGAAATACTGCATTAAAATGCCTCCAACTTGTCTAAAATGACATTTAAAAATCTAAAAATGATCAAAATGACTTAGAAATGATGGGGCCCTCCTTTTGCATATTTTTTGACTGGCTTTACTCCACCAGAATTGAAAATATCAGCAGAAAAGAGGGGGGGAATTGCAGTGTTGTCTGCCCTGGAGAAGTTTCTTTTTTTGCCCACAAGATGGAGGCAGAGCTCCACAGATGAATTTAGCTGCACTCAGTTGGAACTTTGAAAACTTTCTTTTCAAAAATCCGCTTTTATCTCAGCCAGAAACAGTCATTTTCAACCTGAAGCACAGGTAAGTGGTTTGGTGAGTCCAATAATGAAATTAGTCACTCAAATCAACTATATAGACTCTCTCCTTCAATTTTCTGACGTTTTCCATAGCTTGCCTTAAAAAATCTGAAGGTAAAACAGTGTTATCACAGAAATCCGCTTTTTGGCTGTTTCTCAGCAAGAAACAGTCATTTTCAACCTGAAGCACAGGTAAGTGGTTTGCTGAGTCAAATAATGAAAGGAGTCACTCAAATAGACTATATAGACTCCTTCCTTCAATTTTCTGACGTTTTCAATAGCTTGTCTTAAAAAATCAGAAGGTAAAACAATGTTTTCACAAAAATCCGCTTTTATCTCAGCCAGAAACAGTCATTTTCAACCTGAAACACAGGTAAGTGGTTTGCTGAGTCCAATAATGAAATGAGTCACTCAAATCAACTATATAGACTCCCTCCTTCAATTTTCTGACGTTTTCAATAGCTTGCCTTAAAAAAATCAGAAGGTAAAACAGTGTTTTCACAAAAATCCGCTTTTATCTCAGCCAGAAACAGTAATTTTCAACCTGAAACACAGGTAAGTGGTTTGGTGAGTCCAATAATGAAATTAGTCACTCAAATCAACTATATAGACTCTCTCCTTCAATTTTCTGACGTTTTCCATAGCTTGCCTTAAAAAATCAGAAGGTAAAACAGTGTTATCACAGAAATCCGCTTTTTGGCTGTTTCTCAGCGAGAGACAGTTATTTTGAACCTGAAACACAGGTCTCCCCCCCCCCCCACCCATTACCGGGACCGCATCACTGCGCCGTGCTGTGGACAAAATGAGGTACTGCACATTCGCCTAAAAGGCAGAATGACAGCATTAAAATGTCTCCAACTGCTCTGAAATAAAGTGTAAAAATCTGAAAATAAACACAATTCCTTCACAAAAATGGGCTTTGTCTTTTGAGCATTTTTTTCCTTCATTTGCTTCAGCCAAATTAGAAACATGACAAGAAAAAAAGGGAAAATCTCACTCCAGACTCAGCCAAAAACAGCAGCCGAAATGCCGCATTAAAATTGCTCAAACTTGTCTAAAATCACAATCTAAAAATCTAAAAATGATCAAAATGGCTTAGCAATGATGCAGCCTGCCTTTTGCACGTGTTTTTCCTGGCTTTACTTCAGCAAAATGAAAGAAAAGAGGAGAAAATTGCACTTCAGCCAGGGTTAAAAAGCAGCAGAAATACTGCATTAAAATGCCTCCAACTTGTCTAAAATGACATTTAAAAATCTAAAAATGATCAAAATGACTTAGAAATGATGGGGCCCTCCTTTTGCATATTTTTTGACTGGCTTTACTCCACCAGAATTGAAAATATCAGCAGAAAAGAGGGGGGAAATTGCAGTGTTGTCTGCCCTGGAGAAGTTTCTTTTTTTGCCCACAAGATGGAGGCAGAGCTCCACAGATGAATTTAGCTGCACTCAGTTGGAACTTTGAAAACTTTCTTTTCAAAAATCCGCTTTTATCTCAGCCAGAAACAGTCATTTTCAACCTGAAGCACAGGTAAGTGGTTTGGTGAGTCCAATAATGAAATTAGTCACTCAAATCAACAATATAGACTCTCTCCTTCAATTTTCTGACGTTTTCCATAGCTTGCCTTAAAAAATCAGAAGGTAAAACAGTGTTATCACAGAAATCCGCTTTTTGGCTGTTTCTCAGCAAGAAACAGTCATTTTCAACCTGAAGCACAGGTAAGTGGTTTGCTGAGTCAAATAATGAAAGGAGTCACTCAAATAGACTATATAGACTCCTTCCTTCAATTTTCTGACGTTTTCAATAGCTTGTCTTAAAAAATCAGAAGGTAAAACAATGTTTTCACAAAAATCCGCTTTTATCTCAGCCAGAAACAGTCATTTTCAACCTGAAACACAGGTAAGTGGTTTGCTGAGTCCAATAATGAAATGAGTCACTCAAATCAACTATATAGACTCCCTCCTTCAATTTTCTGACGTTTTCAATAGCTTGCCTTAAAAAATCAGAAGGTAAAACAGTGTTTTCACAAAAATCCGCTTTTATCTCAGCCAGAAACAGTAATTTTCAACCTGAAACACAGGTAAGTGGTTTGGTGAGTCCAATAATGAAATTAGTCACTCAAATCAACTATATAGACTCTCTCCTTCAATTTTCTGACGTTTTCCATAGCTTGCCTTAAAAAATCAGAAGGTAAAACAGTGTTATCACAGAAATCCGCTTTTTGGCTGTTTCTCAGCGAGAGACAGTTATTTTGAACCTGAAACACAGGTCTCCCCCCCCCCCACCCATTACCGGGACCGCATCACTGCGCCGTGCTGTGGACAAAATGAGGTACTGCACATTCGCCTAAAAGGCAGAATGACAGCATTAAAATGTCTCCAACTGCTCTGAAATAAAGTGTAAAAATCTGAAAATAAACACAATTCCTTCACAAAAATGGGCTTTGTCTTTTGAGCATTTTTTTCCTTCATTTGCTTCAGCCAAATTAGAAACATGACAAGAAAAAAAGGGAAAATCTCACTCCAGACTCAGCCAAAAACAGCAGCCGAAATGCCGCATTAAAATTACTCAAACTTGTCTAAAATCACAATCTAAAAATCTAAAAATGATCAAACTGGCTTAGCAATGATGCGGCCTGCCTTTTGCACGTGTTTTTCCTGGCTTTACTTCAGCAAAATGAAAGAAAAGAGGAGAAAATTGCACTTCAGCCAGGGTTAAAAAGCAGCAGAAATACTGCATTAAAATGCCTCCAACTTGTCTAAAATGACATTTAAAAATCTAAAAATGATCAAAATGAATTAGAAATGATGGGGCCCTCCTTTTGCATATTTTTTGACTGGCTTTACTCCACCAGAATTGAAAATATCAGCAGAAAAGAGGGGGGAAATTGCAGTGTTGTCTGCCCTGGAGAAGTTTCTTTTTTTGCCCACAAGATGGAGGCAGAGCTCCAAAGATGAATTTAGCTGCACTCAGTTGGAACTTTGAAAACTTTCTTTTCAAAAATCCGCTTTTATCTCAGCCAGAAACAGTCATTTTCAACCTGAAGCACAGGTAAGTGGTTTGGTGAGTCCAATAATGAAATTAGTCACTCAAATCAACTATATAGACTCTCTCCTTCAATTTTCTGACGTTTTCCATAGCTTGCCTTAAAAAATCAGAAGGTAAAACAGTGTTATCACATAAATCCGCTTTTTGGCTGTTTCTCAGCAAGAAACAGTCATTTTCAACCTGAAGCACAGGTAAGTGGTTTGCTGAGTCAAATAATGAAAGGAGTCACTCAAATAGACTATATAGACTCCTTCCTTCAATTTTCTGACGTTTTCAATAGCTTGTCTTAAAAAATCAGAAGGTAAAACAATGTTTTCACAAAAATCCGCTTTTATCTCAGCCAGAAACAGTCATTTTCAACCTGAAACACAGGTAAGTGGTTTGCTGAGTCCAATAATGAAATGAGTCACTCAAATCAACTATATAGACTCCCTCCTTCAATTTTCTGACGTTTTCAATAGCTTGCCTTAAAAAATCAGAAGGTAAAACAGTGTTTTCACAAAAATCCGCTTTTATCTCAGCCAGAAACAGTAATTTTCAACCTGAAACACAGGTAAGTGGTTTGGTGAGTCCAATAATGAAATTAGTCACTCAAATCAACTATATAGACTCTCTCCTTCAATTTTCTGACGTTTTCCATAGCTTGCCTTAAAAAATCAGAAGGTAAAACAGTGTTATCACAGAAATCCGCTTTTTGGCTGTTTCTCAGCGAGAGACAGTTATTTTGAACCTGAAACACAGGTCTCCCCCCCCCCCACCCATTACCGGGACCGCATCACTGCGCCGTGCTGTGGACAAAATGAGGTACTGCACATTCGCCTAAAAGGCAGAATGACAGCATTAAAATGTCTCCAACTGCTCTGAAATAAAGTGTAAAAATCTGAAAATAAACACAATTCCTTCACAAAAATGGGCTTTGTCTTTTGAGCATTTTTTTCCTTCATTTGCTTCCGCCAAATTAGAAACATGACAAGAAAAAAAGGGAAAATCTCACTCCAGACTCAGCCAAAAACAGCAGCCGAAATGCCGCATTAAAATTGCTCAAACTTGTCTAAAATCACAATCTAAAAATCTAAAAATGATCAAAATGGCTTAGCAATGATGCAGCCTGCCTTTTGCACGTGTTTTTCCTGGCTTTACTTCAGCAAAATGAAAGAAAAGAGGAGAAAATTGCACTTCAGCCAGGGTTAAAAAGCAGCAGAAATACTGCATTAAAATGCCTCCAACTTGTCTAAAATGACATTTAAAAATCTAAAAATGATCAAAATGACTTAGAAATGATGGGGCCCTCCTTTTGCATATTTTTTGACTGGCTTTACTCCACCAGAATTGAAAATATCAGCAGAAAAGAGGGGGGAAATTGCAGTGTTGTCTGCCCTGGAGAAGTTTCTTTTTTTGCCCACAAGATGGAGGCAGAGCTCCACAGATGAATTTAGCTGCACTCAGTTGGAACTTTGAAAACTTTCTTTTCAAAAATCCGCTTTTATCTCAGCCAGAAACAGTCATTTTCAACCTGAAGCACAGGTAAGTGGTTTGGTGAGTCCAATAATGAAATTAGTCACTCAAATCAACTATATAGACTCTCTCCTTCAATTTTCTGACGTTTTCCATAGCTTGCCTTAAAAAATCAGAAGGTAAAACAGTGTTATCACAGAAATCCGCTTTTTGGCTGTTTCTCAGCAAGAAACAGTCATTTTCAACCTGAAGCACAGGTAAGTGGTTTGCTGAGTCAAATAATGAAAGGAGTCACTCAAATAGACTATATAGACTCCTTCCTTCAATTTTCTGACGTTTTCAATAGCTTGTCTTAAAAAATCAGAAGGTAAAACAATGTTTTCACAAAAATCCGCTTTTATCTCAGCCAGAAACAGTCATTTTTAACCTGAAACACAGGTAAGTGGTTTGCTGAGTCCAATAATGAAATGAGTCACTCAAATCAACTATATAGACTCCCTCCTTCAATTTTCTGACGTTTTCAATAGCTTGCCTTAAAAAATCAGAAGGTAAAACAGTGTTTTCACAAAAATCCGCTTTTATCTCAGCCAGAAACAGTAATTTTCAACCTGAAACACAGGTAAGTGGTTTGGTGAGTCCAATAATGAAATTAGTCACTCAAATCAACTATATAGACTCTCTCCTTCAATTTTCTGACGTTTTCCATAGCTTGCCTTAAAAAATCAGAAGGTAAAACAGTGTTATCACAGAAATCCGCTTTTTGGCTGTTTCTCAGCGAGAGACAGTTATTTTGAACCTGAAACACAGGTCTCCCCCCCCCCCCACCCATTACCGGGACCGCATCACTGCGCCGTGCTGTGGACAAAATGAGGTACTGCACATTCGCCTAAAAGGCAGAATGACAGCATTAAAATGTCTCCAACTGCTCTGAAATAAAGTGTAAAAATCTGAAAATAAACACAATTCCTTCACAAAAATGGGCTTTGTCTTTTGAGCATTTTTTTCCTTCATTTGCTTCAGCCAAATTAGAAACATGAGAAGAAAAGAGGGGAAAATCTCACTCCAGACTCAGCCAAAAACAGCAGCCGAAATGCCGCATTAAAATTACTCAAACTTGTCTAAAATCACAATCTAAAAATCTAAAAATGATCAAACTGGCATAGCAATGATGCGGCCTGCCTTTTGCACGTGTTTTTCCTGGCTTTACTTCAGCAAAATGAAAGAAAAGAGGAGAAAATTGCACTTCAGCCAGGGTTAAAAAGCAGCAGAAATACTGCATTAAAATGCCTCCAACTTGTCTAAAACGACATTTAAAAATCTAAAAATGATCAAAATGACTTAGAAATGATGGGGCCCTCCTTTTGCATATTTTTTGACTGGCTTTACTCCACCAGAATTGAAAATATCAGCAGAAAAGAGGGGGGAAATTGCAGTGTTGTCTGCCCTGGAGAAGTTTCTTTTTTTGCCCACAAGATGGAGGCAGAGCTCCACAGATGAATTTAGCTGCACTCAGTTGGAACTTTGAAAACTTTCTTTTCAAAAATCCGCTTTTATCTCAGCCAGAAACAGTCATTTTCAACCTGAAGCACAGGTAAGTGGTTTGGTGAGTCCAATAATGAAATTAGTCACTCAAATCAACTATATAGACTCTCTCCTTCAATTTTCTGACGTTTTCCATAGCTTGCCTTAAAAAATCAGAAGGTAAAACAGTGTTATCACAGAAATCCGCTTTTTGGCTGTTTCTCAGCGAGAGACAGTTATTTTGAACCTGAAACACAGGTCTCCCCCCCCCCCCACCCATTACCGGGACCGCATCACTGCGCCGTGCTGTGGACAAAATGAGGTACTGCACATTCGCCTAAAAGGCAGAATGACAGCATTAAAATGTCTCCAACTGCTCTCAAATAAAGTGTAAAAATCTGAAAATAAACACAATTCCTTCACAAAAATGGACTTTGTCTTTTGAGCATCTTTTGCCTTCATTTGCTTCAGCCAAATTAGAAACATGAGAAGAAAAGAGAGGAAAATCTCACTCCAGACTCAGCCAAAAACAGCAGCCGAAGTGCCGCATTAAAATTGCTCAAACTTGTCTAAAATCACAATCTAAAAATCTAAAAATGATCAAAATGGCTTAGCAATGATGCAGCCTTCCTTTTGCACGTGTTTTTCCTGGCTTTACTTCAGCAAAATGAAAGAAAAGAGGAGAAAATTGCACTTCAGCCAGGGTTAAAAAGCAGCAGAAATACTGCATTAAAAGGCCCCCAACTTGTCTAAAATGACATTTAAAAATCTAAAAATGATCAAAATGACTTAGAAATTATGGGGCCCTCCTTTTGCATATTTTTTGACTGGCTTTATTCCACCAGAATTGAAAATATCAGCAGAAAAGAGGGGGAAAATTGCAGTGTTGTCTGCCCTGGAGAAGTTTCTTTTTTTGCCCACAAGATGGAGGCAGAGCTCCACGGATGAATTTAGCTGCACTCAGTTGGAACTTTGAAAACTTTCTAAGTGTTTTGGTGAATCCATTAATGAAAGGAGTCACTCTTTCAATAGCTTGTCTTAAAAAATCAGAAGGTAAAACAGTGTTTTCACAAAAATCCGCTTTTAGCTGTAGCTCAGCCAGAAACAGTCATTTTCAACCTGAAACACAGGTAAGTTGTTTGGTGAGTCCAATAATGAAATGATTCACTCAAATCAACTATATAGACTCCCTCCTTCAATTTTCTGACGTTTTCAATAGCTTGTCTTAAAAAATCAGAAGGTAAAACAGTGTTTTCACAAAAATCCGCTTTTAGCTGTATCTCAGCCAGAAACAGTCATTTTCAACCTGATACACAGGTAAGTTGTTTGGTGAGTCCAATAATGAAATGAGTCACTCAAATCAACTATATAGACCCCCTCCTTCAATTTTCTGACGTTTTCAATAGCTTGCCTTAAAAAATCAGAAGGTAAAACAGTGTTTTCACAAAAATCCGCTTTTATCTCAGTCAGAAACAGTCATTTTCAACCTGAAACACAGGTAATTCAATTCAATTCAATTCAATTTTATTTATATAGCGTCTAATACAACAGAGTTGTCTCTAGACGCTTTACAGAGACCCACACCCAGAACATGACCCCCGAGCAGTTATTACATAAACAATGGCAGGTAAAAACTCCCCTAGTGGGAGAAAAACCTTAAGCCAAACAGTGGCAAGGAAAAACTCCCCTTTAGGAGGGAAGAAACCTTGAGCAGGACCAGGCTCATAAGGGGGGACCCTCCTGCCGAGGGCCAGACTGGTGGGTCAGGGACGGCAACAGCACAGCAGGCAGGTGGAAGCAGCCACGGGATGACCAGGGGTGGGGACCGCAGGCAGGTGGAAGCAGCAACGGGATGACCGGGGGTGGGGACCGCAGGCCAGCACGCAGCTCCCGAAGCTCCGGCCCAATCAGCAAGTCCCAGGTTGGGGTGCAGGGTCGGGGAAAGACTTGTGCTCCGTAATGCAAGCTACAAGCCACCCACGACCACCTGCAGGTTCCGGTGTCCGGCAAAGGATGCTGCAACATGGACAAAAGAGAG
Organism: Cololabis saira; assembly: GCF_033807715.1. Classification (NCBI taxonomy): domain Eukaryota; kingdom Metazoa; phylum Chordata; class Actinopteri; order Beloniformes; family Belonidae; genus Cololabis; species Cololabis saira. The sequence continues at coordinate 45,070 of NW_026906298.1, read as the reverse complement.
AAAAGGTAAGTGGTTTGGTGAGTCCAATAATGAAATTAGTCACTCAAATCAACTATATAGACTCTCTCCTTCAATTTTCTGACGTTTTCCATAGGTTGCCTTAAAAAATCAGAAGGTAAAACAGTGTTTTCACAAAAATCCGCTTTTATCTCAGCCAGAAACAGTCATTTTCAACCTGAAACACAGGTAAGTGGTTTGGTGAGTCAAATAATGAAATGAGTCTCTCAAATCAACTACATAGACTCCTTTCTCCAATTTTCTGACGTTTTAAATAGCTTGCCTTGAAAAATCAGAAGGTAAATCAATGTTATGACAGAAATCCGCTTTTTGGCATTTTCTCAGCGAGAAACAGTCATTTTGTACCTGAAACACTGTAAGTGGTTTGGTGAGTCCAATAATGAAATGAGTCTCTCAAATCAACTACATAGACTCCTTTCTCCAATTTTCTGACGTTTTCAATAGCTTGCCTTAAAAATTCAGAAGGTAAAACAATGTTATTACAGAAATCTGCTTTTTGGCAGTTTCTCAGCGAGAAACAGTCATTTTGTACCTGAAACACTGTAAGTGGTTTGGTGAGTCCAATAATGAAATGAGTCTCTCAAATCAACTACATAGACTCCTTTCTCCAATTTTCTAACGTTTTCAATAGCTTGCCTTAAAAAATCAGAAGGTAAATCAATGTTATGACAGAAATCCGCTTTTTGGCATTTTCTCAGCGAGAAACAGTCATTTTGTACCTGAAACACTATAAGTGGTTTGGTGAGTCCAATAATGAAATGAGTCTCTCAAATCAAACTACATAGACTCCTTTCTCCAATTGTCTGACGTTTTCAATAGCTTGCCTTAAAAAAATCAGAAGGTAAAACAATGTTATTACAGAAATCCGCTTTTTGGCATTTTCTCAGCGAGAAACAGTCATTTTGTACCTGAAACACTGAAAGCGGTTTGGTGAGTCCAATAATGAAACGAGTCCCTCAAATCAACTACATAGACTCCTTTCTCCAATTTTCTGACGTTTTCAATAGCTTGCCTTAAAAAATTCAGAAGGTAAATCAATGTTATGACAGAAATCCGCTTTTTGGCATTTTCTCAGCGAGAAACAGTCATTTTGTACCTGAAACACTGTAAGCGGTTTGGTGAGTCCAATAATGAAACGAGTCCCTCAAATCAACTACATAGACTCCTTTCTCCAATTTTCTAACGTTTTCAATAGCTTGCCTTAAAAAATCAGAAGGTAAATCAATGTTATGACAGAAATCCGCTTTTTGGCATTTTCTCAGCGAGAAACAGTCATTTTGTACCTGAAACACTATAAGTGGTTTGGTGAGTCCAATAATGAAATGAGTCTCTCAAATCAAACTACATAGACTCCTTTCTCCAATTTTCTGACGTTTTCAATAGCTTGCCTTAAAAAATCAGAAGGTAAAACAATGTTATTACAGAAATCCGCTTTTTGGCATTTTCTCAGCGAGAAACAGTCATTTTGTACCTGAAACACTGAAAGCGGTTTGGTGAGTCCAATAATGAAACGAGTCCCTCAAATCAACTACATAGACTCCTTTCTCCAATTTGCTGACGTTTTCAATAGCTTGCCTTAAAAAATTCAGAAGGTAAATCAATGTTATGACAGAAATCCGCTTTTTGGCATTTTCTCAGCGAGAAACAGTCATTTTGTACCTGAAACACTGTAAGCGGTTTGGTGAGTCCAATTATGAAACGAGTCCCTCAAATCAACTACATAGACTCCTTTCTCCAATTTTCTGACGTTTTCAATAGCTTGCCTTAAAAAATTCAGAAGGTAAATCAATGTTATGACAGAAATCCGCTTTTTGGCATTTTCTCAGCGAGAAACAGTCATTTTGTACCTGAAACACTGTAAGTGGTTTGGTGAGTCCAATAATGAAATGAGTCTCTCAAATCAACTACATAGACTCCTTTCTCCAATTTTCTGACGTTTTAAATAGCTTGCCTTGAAAAATCAGAAGGTAAAACAATGTTATTACAGAAATCCGCTTTTTGGCATTTTCTCAGCGAGAAACAGTCATTTTGTACCTGAAACACTGTAAGTGGTTTGGTGAGTCCAATAATGAAATGAGTCCCTCAAATCAACTACATAGACTCCTTTCTCCAATTGTCTGACGTTTTCAATAGCTTGCCTTAAAAAATCAGAAGGTAAAACAATGTTATTACAGAAATCCGCTTTTTGGCATTTTCTCAGCGAGAAACGGTCATTTTGTACCTGAAACACTGTAAGTGGTTTGGTGAGTCCAATAATGAAATGAGTCTCTCAAATCAACTACATAGACTCCTTTCTCCAATTTTCTGACGTTTTCAATAGCTTGCCTTGAAAAATCAGAAGGTAAATCAATGTTATGACAGAAATCCGCTTTTTGGCATTTTCTCAGCGAGAAACAGTCATTTTGTACCTGAAACACTGTAAGTGGTTTGGTGAGTCCAATAATGAAATGAGTCGCTCAAATCAACGACATAGACACCTTTCTCCAATTTTCTAACGTTTTCAATAGCTTGCCTTAAAAAATTCAGAAGGTAAATCAATGTTATGACAGAAATCCGCTTTTTGGCATTTTCTCAGCGAGAAACAGTCATTTTGTACCTGAAACACTGTAAGTGGTTTGGTGAGTCCAATAATGAAATGAGGCTCTCAAATCAACTACATAGACTCCTTTCTCCAATTTTCTAACGTTTTCAATAGCTTGCCTTAAAAAATCAGAAGGTAAATCAATGTTATGACAGAAATCAACTTTTTGGCATTTTCTCAGCGAGAAACAGTCATTTTGTACCTGAAACACTGTAAGTGGTTTGGTGAGTCAAATAATGAATTGAGTCTCTCAAATCAACTACATAGACTCCTTTCTCCAATTTTCTGACGTTTTCAATAGCTTGCCTTAAAAAATCAGAAGGTAAATCAACGTTATGACAGAAATCCGCTATTTGGCATTTTCTCAGCGAGAAACAGTCATTTTGTACCTGAAACACTGTAAGTGGTTTGGTTAGTCCAATAATGAAATGAGGCTCTCAAATCAACTACATAGACTCCTTTCTCCAATTTTCTGACGTTTTAAATAGCTTGCCTTGAAAAATCAGAAGGTAAATCAATGTTATGACAGAAATCCGCTTTTTGGCATTTTCTCATCGAGAAACAGTCATTTTGTACCTGAAACACTGTAAGTGGTTTGGTGAGTCAAATAATGAAATGAGTCTCTCAAATCAACTACATAGACTCCTTTCTCCAATTTTCTGACGTTTTAAATAGCTTGCCTTGAAAAATCAGAAGGTAAATCAATGTTATGACAGAAATCCGCTTTTTGGCATTTTCTCAGCGAGAAACAGTCATTTTGTACCTGAAACACTGTAAGTGGTTTGGTGAGTCCAATAATGAAATGAGTCTCTCAAATCAACTACATAGACTCCTTTCTCCAATTTTCTGACGTTTTCAATAGCTTGCCTTAAAAAATCAGAAGGTAAAACAATGTTATGACAGAAATCCGCTTTTTGGCATTTTCTCAGCGAGAAACAGTCATTTTGTACCTGAAACACTGTAAGTGGTTTGGTGAGTCCAATAATGAAATGAGTCTCTCAAATCAACTACATAGACTCCTTTCTCCAATTTTCTGACGTTTTCAATAGCTTGCCTTAAAAGTTCAGAAGGTAAAACAATGTTATTACAGAAATCCGCTTTTTGGCAGTTTCTCAGCGAGAAACAGTCATTTTGTACCTGAAACACTGTAAGTGGTTTGGTGAGTCCAATAATGAAATGAGTCTCTCAAATCAACTACATAGACTCCTTTCTCCAATTTTCTAACGTTTTCAATATCTTGCCTTAAAAAATCAGAAGGTAAATCAATGTTATGACAGAAATCCGCTTTTTGGCATTTTCTCATCGAGAAACAGTCATTTTGTACCTGAAACACTGTAAGTGGTTTGGTGAGTCAAATAATGAAATGAGTCTCTCAAATCAACTACATAGACTCCTTTCTCCAATTTTCTGACGTTTTAAATAGCTTGCCTTGAAAAATCAGAAGGTAAATCAATGTTATGACAGAAATCCGCTTTTTGGCATTTTCTCAGCGAGAAACAGTCATTTTGTACCTGAAACACTGTAAGTGGTTTGGTGAGTCCAATAATGAAATGAGTCTCTCAAATCAAACTACATAGACTCCTTTCTCCAATTTTCTGACGTTTTCAATAGCTTCCATTAAAAAATCAGAAGGTAAAACAATGTTATTACAGAAATCCGCTTTTTGGCATTTTCTCAGCGAGAAACAGTCATTTTGTACCTGAAACACTGAAAGCGGTTTGGTGAGTCCAATAATGAAACAAGTCCCTCAAATCAACTACATAGACTCCTTTCTCCAATTTTCTGACGTTTTAAATAGCTTGCCTTGAAAAATCAGAAGGTAAATCAATGTTATGACAGAAATCCGCTTTTTGGCATTTTCTCAGCGAGAAACAGTCATTTTGTACCTGAAACACTGTAAGTGATTTGGTGAGTCCAATAATGAAATGAGTCTCTCAAATCAACTACATAGACTCCTTTCTCCAATTTTCTGATGTTTTCAATAGCTTGCCTTAAAAATTCAGAAGGTAAAACAATGTTATTACAGAAATCCGCTTTTTGGCAGTTTCTCAGCGAGAAACAGTCATTTTGTACCTGAAACACTGTAAGTGGTTTGGTGAGTCCAATAATGAAATGAGTCTCTCAAATCAACTACATAGACTCCTTTCTCCAATTTTCTAACGTTTTCAATAGCTTGCCTTAAAAAATCAGAAGGTAAAACAATGTTATTACAGAAATCCGCTTTTTGGCATTTTCTCAGCGAGAAACAGTCATTTTGTACCTGAAACACTGTAAGTGGTTTGGTGAGTCCAATAATGAAATGAGTCCCTCAAATCAACTACATAGACTCCTTTCTCCAATTGTCTGACGTTTTCAATAGCTTGCCTTAAAAAATCAGAAGGTAAAACAATGTTATTACAGAAATCCGCTTTTTGGCATTTTCTCAGCGAGAAACGGTCATTTTGTACCTGAAACACTGTAAGTGGTTTGGTGAGTCCAATAATGAAATGAGTCTCTCAAATCAACTACATAGACTCCTTTCTCCAATTTTCTGACGTTTTCAATAGCTTGCCTTGAAAAATTCAGAAGGTAAATCAATGTTATGACAGAAATCCGCTTTTTGGCATTTTCTCAGCGAGAAACAGTCATTTTGTACCTGAAACACTGTAAGTGGTTTGGTGAGTCCAATAATGAAATGAGTCGCTCAAATCAACGACATAGACACCTTTCTCCAATTTTCTAACGTTTTCAATAGCTTGCCTTAAAAAATTCAGAAGGTAAATCAATGTTATGACAGAAATCCGCTTTTTGGCATTTTCTCAGCGAGAAACAGTCATTTTGTACCTGAAACACTGTAAGTGGTTTGGTGAGTCCAATAATGAAATGAGGCTCTCAAATCAACTACATAGACTCCTTTCTCCAATTTTCTAACGTTTTCAATAGCTTGCCTTAAAAAATCAGAAGGTAAATCAATGTTATGACAGAAATCAACTTTTTGGCAGTTTCTCAGCGAGAAACAGTCATTTTGTACCTGAAACACTGTAAGTGGTTTGGTGAGTCAAATAATGAAATGAGTCTCTCAAATCAACTACATAGACTCCTTTCTCCAATTTTCTGACGTTTTCAATAGCTTGCCTTAAAAAATCAGAAGGTAAATCAACGTTATGACAGAAATCCGCTATTTGGCATTTTCTCAGCGAGAAACAGTCATTTTGTACCTGAAACACTGTAAGTGGTTTGGTTAGTCCAATAATGAAATGAGGCTCTCAAATCAACTACATAGACTCCTTTCTCCAATTTTCTAACGTTTTCAATAGCTTGCCTTAAAAAATCAGAAGGTAAATCAATGTTATGACAGAAATCAACTTTTTGGCAGTTTCTCAGCGAGAAACGGTCATTTTGTACCTGAAACACTGTAAGTGGTTTGGTGAGTCAAATAATGAAATGAGTCTCTCAAATCAACTACATAGACTCCTTTCTCCAATTTTCTGACGTTTTAAATAGCTTGCCTTGAAAAATCCGAAGGTAAATCAATGTTATGACAGAAATCCGCTTTTTGGCATTTTCTCATCGAGAAACAGTCATTTTGTACGTGAAACACTGTAAGTGGTTTGGTGAGTCAAATAATGAAATGAGTCTCTCAAATCAAACTACATAGACTCCTTTCTCCAATTTTCTGACGTTTTCAATAGCTTGCCTTAAAAAATCAGAAGGTAAAACAATGTTATTACAGAAATCCGCTTTTTGGCATTTTCTCATCGAGAAACAGTCATTTTGTACCTGAAACACTGAAAGCGGTTTGGTGAGTCCAATAATGAAACAAGTCCCTCAAATCAACTACATAGACTCCTTTCTCCAATTTTCTGACGTTTTAAATAGCTTGCCTTGAAAAATCAGAAGGTAAATCAATGTTATGACAGAAATCCGCTTTTTGGCATTTTCTCAGCGAGAAACAGTCATTTTGTACCTGAAACACTGTAAGTGATTTGGTGAGTCCAATAATGAAATGAGTCTCTCAAATCAACTACATAGACTCCTTTCTCCAATTTTCTGACGTTTTCAATAGCTTGCCTTAAAAATTCAGAAGGTAAAACAATGTTATTACAGAAATCCGCTTTTTGGCATTTTCTCATCGAGAAACAGTCATTTTGTACCTGAAACACTGAAAGCGGTTTGGTGAGTCCAATAATGAAACAAGTCCCTCAAATCAACTACATAGACTCCTTTCTCCAATTTTCTGACGTTTTAAATAGCTTGCCTTGAAAAATCAGAAGGTAAATCAATGTTATGACAGAAATCCGCTTTTTGGCATTTTCTCAGCGAGAAACAGTCATTTTGTACCTGAAACACTGTAAGTGATTTGGTGAGTCCAATAATGAAATGAGTCTCTCAAATCAACTACATAGACTCCTTTCTCCAATTTTCTGACGTTTTCAATAGCTTGCCTTAAAAATTCAGAAGGTAAAACAATGTTATTACAGAAATCCGCTTTTTGGCAGTTTCTCAGCGAGAAACAGTCATTTTGTACCTGAAACACTGTAAGTGGTTTGGTGAGTCCAATAATGAAATGAGTCTCTCAAATCAACTACATAGACTCCTTTCTCCAATTTTCTAACGTTTTCAATAGCTTGCCTTAAAAAATCAGAAGGTAAATCAATGTTATGACAGAAATCCGCTTTTTGGCATTTTCTCATCGAGAAACAGTCATTTTGTACCTGAAACACTGTAAGTGGTTTGGTGAGTCCAATAATGAAACGAGTCCCTCAAATCAACTACATAGACTCCTTTCTCCAATTTTCTGACGTTTTCAATAGCTTGCCTTAAAAAATTCAGAAGGTAAATCAATGTTATGACAGAAATCCGCTTTTTGGCATTTTCTCAGCGAGAAACAGTCATTTTGTACCTGAAACACTGTAAGCGGTTTGGTGAGTCCAATAATCAAACGAGTCCCTCAAATCAACTACATAGACTCCTTTCTCCAATTTTCTGACGTTTTCAATAGCTTGCCTTAAAAAATTCAGAAGGTAAATCAATGTTATGACAGAAATCCGCTTTTTGGCATTTTCTCAGCGAGAAACAGTCATTTTGTACCTGAAACACTGTAAGTGGTTTGGTGAGTCCAATAATGAAATGAGTCTCTCAAATCAACTACATAGACTCCTTTCTCCAATTTTCTGACGTTTTAAATAGCTTGCCTTGAAAAATCAGAAGGTAAAACAATGTTATTACAGAAATCCGCTTTTTGGCATTTTCTCAGCGAGAAACAGTCATTTTGTACCTGAAACACTGTAAGTGGTTTGGTGAGTCCAATAATGAAATGAGTCTCTCAAATCAACTACATAGACTCCTTTCTCCAATTTTCTGACGTTTTAAATAGCTTGCCTTGAAAAATCAGAAGGTAAATCAATGTTATGACAGAAATCCGCTTTTTGGCATTTTCTCAGCGAGAAACAGTCATTTTGTACCTGAAACACTGTAAGTGGTTTGGTGAGTCCAATAATGAAATGAGGCTCTCAAATCAACTACATAGACTCCTTTCTCCAATTTTCTAACGTTTTCAATAGCTTGCCTTAAAAAATCAGAAGGTAAATCAATGTTATGACAGAAATCAACTTTTTGGCAGTTTGTCAGCGAGAAACAGTCAGTTATGTGACTATTTGTATAGAAATGATCTGTTTGAAGTCTTTCAGTCAGGGTTCAGAATGCATCATAGCACAGAGACAGCACTGGTTCGAGTTACGAATGACCTTCTTATGGCCTCAGATAAGGGATTAGTGTCCATATTGGTTTTACTGGACCTCAGTGCTGCTTTTGACACTGTTGATCATGGCATTTTACTGCACAGGTTAGAGCATGTTGCTGGGATTAAAGGGACAGCTCTACGTTGGTTTAAATCATATCTATCTGACAGGTTCCAGTTTGTTCATGTACATGAGGTTTCTTCAGAACAGTTAAGGGTCTGTTATGGTGTTCCGCAGGGTTCAGTGCTAGGGCCAGTCTTGTTCAGTTTATACATGCAGCCGTTGGGAAGTATAATCCAGAATCACGGCATACACTTTCATTGTTATGCTGATGATACGCAGCTCTACTTGTCTATGAAGCCGGATGAAACAGAACCGTTAGTTAAACTTCACGCATGTCTTAGGGACATCAAGGACTGGATGTCCAGAAATTTCTTGCTTCTAAATTCAGATAAAACAGAGGTTATCATTCTTGGTCCAGAGCATCTTAGGAAGGGATTAGATGGTGTTGCGATGGCTTCCAGTGCAACTGTGAGAAACCTTGGTGTTGTTTTCGATCAGGATTTGTCGTTTAAACCATATGTTAATCAGGTTTGTAAAATAGCGTTTTTCCATCTCCGTAATATTGCAAAAATTAGGAAAATCCTCTCGCAGAGGGATGCAGAGAAACTAGTTCATGCGTTTGTATCTTCTAGACTGGATTACTGTAATGTGTTATTAGCAGGATGTCCAAGTAATTTGCTGAATAGGCTCCAGCTGATCCAAAATGCAGCAGCACGAGTACTGACAGGAATTAGCAGGAGAGACCACGTCTCTCCAGTGTTAGCGTCGCTCCATTGGCTACCTGTAAAATTCAGAATTCAATTTAAAATTTTATTACTTGCATATAAAGCCCAAAACGGCTTAGCTCCGCAGTATTTACAAGATTTGATAGTGCCTTATGTTCCTGGCCGAGCTCTCCGCTCCCAGGGTGCAGGTTTACTCGTAGTTCCTAGAGTATCTAAATGTAGATTTGGAGGGCGGGCGTTCTGCTATCAGGCACCATTACTTTGGAACCAACTTCCAATCTGGGTTAAGGAGGCTGACACCACCTCCACCTTTAAAACTAAACTTAAAACCTTTCTGTTTAGTAAAGCTTATAGTTAGTGTTAAGTAAACCTCTAGCTGGTGTTGGTAAATCTCTAGGTAGTGTAAACTTTAGTGTGTTAGAGTCAGTAGTCATTGTCGCAGCTATAGAACAAAACTATAATAGTTAGTCTCAAATATAGCCTCGCGGTAGATATGCTGCTATAGGCTTATGCTGCAGGGGGGCACCGACATGATCCGCTGGGCGGTGCCTCTCACCCTTCTTCTCCTCTCCTTTTCCCTGCCTCTCTTCTCCATTACCATTTTTATTTATTATAAATATCTCATAGCTATCATTTTTGTCCATTGTTCCTGTAGTTTCTTGTGCCGGCCCCCCTTTTTTCTCTTTTGTGTATGTTTGCAGGCCGGAGCCTCAGGAGCTGCGTTCTGGCCTGTGTTCCCGGCCCTCCCCCCCCTCTGGTCATCCCATTGCTTCTTCCACCTGCCTACGTGGATGTCTGCTGTTGCTGCTTCCGCCTGCCTGCACCCCCCCCCCCCCCTCTGGTCATCCTGCTGCTGCTTCCACATGACTGTTGTGTGCTGCTGACGCCCCCCCCCCCCTCTGGTCATCCCGCTGCTGCTTCCACATGACTGTTGTGTGCTGCTGACGCCCCCCCCCCCCTCTG
>NW_026906298.1:27500-30000 GCF_033807715.1 Cololabis saira | reverse complement strand
CTCCCATCCAAGTACTAACCAGGCCCGACCCTGCTTAGCTTCCGAGATCAGACGAGATCGGGCGCATCCAGGCTGGTATGGCCGTAAGCAGAAGCTGCAGCTTGAAATACCTCTTATATGGAGTTGAAGATAAGTCATAGAATATAAGTCATTGATCTGTTGGTTTTATTTGTTGGAGTTAAGGTGCCTTAAGCATGTGCAAAACACTTTAGGACGTGAGCTGTCGCTGTTACCACGTTAAAATATGTGTGGGTAGATTAAGCGAGAGCGCTCTCTGCAGGTTGAAAAAGCTTACAGCACCTGGTATTCCCAGGCGGTCTCCCATCCAAGTACTAACCAGGCCCGACCCTGCTTAGCTTCCGAGATCAGACGAGATCGGGCGCATCCAGGCTGGTATGGCCGTGAGCTGAAGCTGCAGCTTGAAATACCTCTTATATGGAGTTGAAGATAGTCATATAATATAAGTCATTGATTTGTTGGTGATAATAATTTAGAAGCGCTTATTTGTTGGAGTTAAAGTGCCTTAACCATGTGCAAAACACTTTAGGACGTGAGCTGTCGCTGTTACCACGTTGAAATTTGTGTGGGTAGATTAAGCGAGAGCGCTCTCTGCTGGTTGAAAAAGCTTACAGCACCTGGTATTCCCAGGCGGTCTCCCATTCAAGTACTAACCAGGCCCGACCCTGCTTAGCTTCCGAGATCAGACGAGATCGGGCGCATCCAGGCTGGTATGGCCGTAAGCAGAAGCTGCAGCTTGAAATACCTCTTATATGGAGTTGAAGATAAGTCATAGAATATACGTCATTGATTTGTTGGTTTTATTTGTTGGAGTTAAAGTGCCTTAACCATGTGCAAAACACTTTAGGACGTGAGCTGTCGCTGTTACCACGTTGAAATATGTGTGGGTAGATTAAGCGAGAGCGCTCTCTGCTGGTTGAAAAAGCTTACAGCACCTGGTATTCCCAGGCGGTCTCCCATCCAAGTACTAACCAGGCCCGACCCTGCTTAGCTTCCGAGATCAGACGAGATCGGGCGCATCCAGGCTGGTATGGCCGTAAGCAGAAGCTGCAGCTTGAAATACCTCTGATATGGAGTTGAAGATAAGTCATAGAATATAAGTCATTGATTTGTTGGTTTTATTTGTTGGAGTTAAAGTGCCTTAACCATGTGCAAAACACTTTAGGACGTGAGCTGTCGCTGTTACCACGTTGAAATATGTGTGGGTAGATTAAGCGAGAGCGCTCTCTGCTGGTTGAAAAAGCTTACAGCACCTGGTATTCCCAGGCGGTCTCCCATCCAAGTACTAACCAGGCCCGACCCTGCTTAGCTTCCGAGATCAGACGAGATCGGGCGCATCCAGGCTGGTATGGCCGTAAGCTGAAGCTGCAGCTTGAAATACCTCTTATATGGAGTTGAAGATAAGTCATATAATATAAGTCATTGATTTGTTGGTGATAATAATTTAGAAGCGCATATTTGTTGGAGTTAAAGTGCCTTAACCATGTGAAAAACCCTTTAGGACGTGAGCTGTCGCTGTTACCACGTTGAAATATGTGTGGGTAGATTAAGCGAGAGCGCTCTCTGCTGGTTGAAAAAGCTTACAGCACCTGGTATTCCCAGGCGGTCTCCCATCCAAGTACTAACCAGGCCCGACCCTGCTTAGCTTCCGAGATCAGACGAGATCGGGCGCATCCAGGCTGGTATGGCTGTAAGCAGAAGCTGCAGCTTGAAATACCTCTTATATGGAGTTGAAAATAAGTCATAGCATATAAGTCATTGATTTGTTGGTTTTATTTGTTGGAGTTAAAGTGCCTTAACCATGTGCAAAACCCTTTAGGACGTGAGCTGTCGCTGTTACCACGTTGAAATATGTGTGGGTAGATTAAGCGAGAGCGCTCTCTGCAGGTTGAAAAAGCTTACAGCACCTGCTATTCCCAGGCGGTCTCCCATCCAAGTACTAACCAGGCCCGACCCTGCTTAGCTTCCGAGATCAGACGAGATCGGGCCCATCCAGGCTGGTATGGCCGTAAGCAGAAGCTGTAGCTTGAAATACCTCTTATATGGAGTTGAAGATATGTCATAGAATATAAGTCATTGATCTGTTGGTTTTATTTGTTGGAGTTAAAGTGCCTTAACCATGTACAAAACACTTTAGGACGTGAGCTGTCGCTGTTACCACGTTGAAATATGTGTGGGTAGATTAAGCGAGAGCGCTCTACTGCAGGTTGAAAAAGCTTACAGCACCTGGTATTCCCAGGCGGTCTCCCATCCAAGTACTAACCAGGCCCGACCCTGCTTAGCTTCCGAGATCAGACGAGACCGGGCGCATCCAGGCTGGTATGGCCGTAAGCAGAAGCTGCAGCTTGAAATACCTCTTATATGGAGTTGAAGATAAGTCATAGAATATAAGTCATTGATGTGTTGGTGATAATAATTTAGAAGCGCTTATTTGTTGGAGTTAAGGTGCCTTAACTATGTGCAAAACACTTTAGGACGTGAG
>NW_026906298.1:5000-25000 GCF_033807715.1 Cololabis saira | reverse complement strand
GTTGAAGATAAGTCATAGAATATAAGTCATTGATCTGTTGGTTTTATTTGTTGGAGTTAAAGTGCCTTAACCATGTGGAAAACACTTTAGGACGTGAGCTGTCGCTGTTACCACGTTGAAATATGTGTGGGTAGATTAAGCGAGAGCGCTCTCTGCTGGTTGAAAAAGCTTACAGCACCTGGTATTCCCAGGCGGTCACCCATCCAAGTACTAACCAGGCCCGATCCTGCTTAGCTTCCGAGATCAGACGAGATCGGGCGCATCCAGGCTGGTATGGCCGTAAGCTGAAGCTGCAGCTTGAAATACTTCTTATATGGAGTTGAAGATAAGTATATAATACAAGTCATTGATTTGTTGGTGATAATAATTTAGAAGCGCTTATTTGTTGGAGTTAAAGTACCTTAACCATGTGCAAAACACTTTAGGACGTGAGCTGTCGCTGTTACCACGTTGAAATATGTGTGGGTAGATTAAGCGAGAGCGCTCTCTGCAGGTTGAAAAAGCTTACAGCACCTGGTATTCCCAGGCGGTCTCCCATCCAAGTACTAACCAGGCCCGACCCTGCTTAGCTTCCGAGATCAGACGAGATCGGGCGCATCCAGGCTGGTATGGCCGTAAGCAGAAGCTGCAGCTTGAAATACCTCTTATATGGAGTTGAAGATAAGTCATAGAATATAAGTCATTGATCTGTTGGTTTTATTTGTTGGAGTTAAAGTGCCTTAACCATGTGCAAAACACTTTAGGACGTGAGCTGTCGCTGTTACCACGTTGAAATATGTGTGGGTAGATTAAGCGAGAGCGCTCTCTGCAGGTTGAAAAAGCTTACAGCACCTGGTATTCCCAGGCGGTCTCCCATCCAAGTACTAACCAGGCCCGACCCTGCTTAGCTTCCGAGATCAGACGAGACCGGGCGCATCCAGGCTGGTATGGCCGTAAGCAGAAGCTGCAGCTTGAAATACCTCTTATATGGAGTTGAAGATAAACATAGAATATAAGTCATTGATCTGTTGGTTTTATTTGTTGGAGTTAAAGTGCCTTAACCATGTGCAAAACACTTTAGGACGTGAGCTGTCGCTGTTACCGCGTTGAAATATGTGTGGCTAGATTAAGCGAGAGCGTTCTCTGCTGGTTGAAAAAGCTTACAGCACCTGGTATTCCAGGTGCTGTAGATTAAGCGAGAGCGTTCTCTGCTGGTTGAAAAAGCTTACAGCACCTGGTATTCCCAGGCGGTCTCCCATCCAAGTACTAACCAGGCCCGACCCTGCTTAGCTTCCGAGATCAGACGAGTTCGGGCGCATCCAGGCTGGTATGGCCCTAAGCAGAAGCTGCAGCTTGAAATACCTCTTATATGGAGTTGAAGATAAGTCATATAATATAAGTCATTGATTTGTTGGTGATAATAATTTAGAAGCGCTTATTTGTTGGAGTTAAAGTGCCTTAACCATGTGCAAAACACTTTAGGACGTGAGCTGTCGCTGTTACCACGTTGAAATATGTGTGGGTAGATTAAGCGAGAGCGCTCTCTGCAGGTTGAAAAAGCTTACAGCACCTGGTATTCCCAGGCGGTCTCCCATCCAAGTACTAACCAGGCCCGACCCTGCTTAGCTTCCGAGATCAGACGAGATCAGGCGCATCCAGGCTGGTATGGCCGTAAGCAGAAGCTGCAGCTTGAAATACATCTTATATGGAGTTGAAGATAAGTCATAGAATATATGTCATTGATTTGTTGGTGATAATAATTTAGAAGCGCTTATTTGTTGGAGTTAAGGTGCCTTAACTATGTGCAAAACACTTTAGGACGTGAGCTGTCGCTGTTACCACGTTGAAATATGTGTGGGTAGATTAAGCAAGAGCGTTCTCTGCTGGTTGAAAAAGCTTACAGCACCTGGTATTCCCAGGCGGTCTCCCATCCAAGTACTAACCAGGCCCGACCCTGCTTAGCTTCCGAGATCAGATGAGATCGGGCGCATCCAGGCTGGTATGGCCGTAAGCAGAAGCTGCAGCTTGAAATACCTCTTATATGGAGTTGAAGATAAGTCATAGAATATAAGTCATTGATTTGTTGGTTTTATTTGTTGGAGTAACCATGTGCAAAACACTTTAGGACGTGAGCGGTCGCTGTTACCACGTTGAAATATGTGTGGGTAGATTAAGCGAGAGCGTTCTCTGCTGGTTGAAAAAGCTTTTTCAGCACCTGGTATTCCCAGGCAGTCTCCCATCGAAGTACTAACCAGGCCCGACCCTGCTTAGCTTCCGAGATCAGACGAGATCAGGCGCATCTTTTTTTTTTTTTTTGTCTTTTATTATGAAAATACATTTTCGTTAAAAAATATATTTTATATACATTCCTGCATACCAGACAAAAAATAAAACAATTTTTCTGCTACTTTTACACAAAGCCCTCTCTTCACTTTTTTATACTCTCCTATTTCAACAACAAAAAAAACAAAAAAAAAACAAAAAAACAACTTATAATATTAAAGCTGCAAGCAGCGATGAACGGGCCCTCGCACTCATGGCCAACGCCCCTCCTTCCAGCCCCCCCCAAAAAGAGAATATTAAAAATACGATAAATGTAAAAAAATAAATAAAATTAAACAAGATTTATCTTCTCATTACAAGCAAAAAATCTTGTTCCACTGGCAGATTTTTCTACTTATTTTAAGTGAAAACAGGTGAACAGGTGAAACAGATGAAAATGGTGTTTTTTTTTTCCAGTTATAAGTCTTGTTTTAAGTGTAATGAGGTTTTTTTTACTAAAATGAGACATTTTCACTAGAAATAAGACAAATATTTTTGTTAAGATTGTGAGTTTTTGCATTGATCCATTTTACTTATCCTGTGAAAGACAGATGCATATTGATAAGTTCAGAAAAGTGTTTTTTATTGTTGTGTTTTAATGTATTTGATGTAAGCCCAGTGGATATTTAAAGCTTACAGAAGGCTGCATTTAACTGCTGCTATGTCATTCCTGCAGTATTTCTGCAGGTGTTTTGGTCAGTGCTATTATTTGTAATATATTATAATATTTGTAATCCGAACAAATTATCTGTCCACATATGATAAAATCCACCACCCCCCTGATTTTTTTTTACAACTCGAGTACTGGCTGCGGTTCTGTTTAAAGCCGGGCAGACACTGTGCCATTGCCGGCTCGTTTTGAACCAATTTTCCTCTTGTTTCAATCATTAATATGTGTGCAGACAAGGTAAAAAAAAAAAAAAAAGAAAACTCAAACTCTTTCAGTTCACTGTGTTTTCTAGTAGTTCTTCTAGTTTTCTATTGTTACTTTTAAGTTTACTGTTCCCTTTGTGGTTTTAATTAAAGCATGTAGCTTTAATTATCACCCAATTCTGTGTTTCACCTTGTTAGTCAACTTCACTCCAACTCATTACCACCAATTTTACACTTATTTTTGGAATGAATGGTCAATAGACCTCATTTACATAAAATCATAGCTCATTTTTGAGATAGATAAAGATAAGCCGAAATTCTGAATTTTTTTGACTATAGTTAAACTCAGAGGCATATAAATTGATGGATTATCACAGACGGGTATATGTGAAAATGAAATGAAATCATTTAAAATGTTTGGACCACCACCCAGCACCAGCCAGTGGTTGGTGGGTCAAATTGAATATCACAGGAGAGGAGAAATTGAATAAAATATCCATAATTCAATGCAAGTAGTGATCAGAGGTGGGTAGTAACGAGTTCCATTTACTCCGTTACATTTACTTGAGTAAGTTTTGGGAAATTTTGTACTTTTAGGAGTAGTTTTGGATAACTGTACTTTTTACTTTTACTTGAGTAGATTTGTGAAGGACAAACTGTTCCTCTTACTCCGCTACATTAGGTTACGTTGAGCTGTTACTTTTCTTTTATCCTTTTTATCCGTGTACACGTCAATCTCATGACATCACTGAGTGATTCTTTGGGAAAAATGTTTGTTTTTGCATGTTTTGTCACATTTACACAGACTCAAACACACACAGAGTTTCTATGAGTTCATGTTTGTTCGAGTTCTGGTTAAAAAAGAAAAGTACAAAGGCTTGAAATTTTGTGCTACTGGTGCTTAATTTATTTTTTTATTATGTTATTTTATTATTTATTAAAGTTCTTGAATTTACTTTATTTTAATTTAAGCTATTTTTCATTTTTTTATTAATTTTAATTTATTTTATTATTTTATTGATTTTAATTTGCCTGAAGGTGATTATTTTGTACTTTTGTCTGTTTGAATGGTTGTGTTAAAAAAATAAATCAGACGTTACTCAACAGTTACTCAGTACTTGAGTAGTTTTTTCACCAAGTACTTTTTTTACTTTTACTCAAGTAATTATTTGGATGACTACTTTTTACTTCTACTTGAGTCATATTATTCTGAAGTAACAGTACTTTTACTTGAGTACAATTTTTGGCTACTCTACCAGCTCTGGTAGTGATCATCAATTTTATTTGAAATGAGTGTAACAGAGGCAGTTATATGGATGAAAATCATATTTTTGATATAAAAGAAAAGTGAATATGGGTCAATTTGACCAAAAGACCACAGAAGGGTTATCTATTAACATTTCAACATAATCAACTCATCCAAGAGATATTCAGAAGAGCTTCTCTTCTGCAAATGGTACAGTAGATGAGCTGCCATACAAAGGAATTTCCCTTTGGGGATTAATAAAGTAATTCTTATTCTTATTCTTAAAATCCGTCTAGCTGACCCAGGCAGACCAAACAACAGGCTTCAGCTTGAGCGGCCGTTTTCCGCTTGGTCCTAGTGCTGACCTGTCTCCATTTAATATAGCGTGACATTGTTTTTGGACGGTAAAAACTGCAGGGGACCAAAACTGCCTTTTGAAAAAGTGCAGGATACATGTCCCCCCCCCCCCCCATATTACGTCCGTGTATGAACGTATAGTCAGTGAGCAGAGACGGGTCGCATCAGAGCATCAGGTCCGTCCCAGCCGGTGTTCTGCCAATTTCTGCTCCCTGCCGAAAAAATGCTACGTTTGGGTTCTGCGCATGCGCACAGTCGATTTTCAAAGTTTGCATCATTTCTTGCACGATGTAAAATGGATAATGGGATGTTGATTATTTGATCCTTCAAAATACACGACCCATGACATGAATGCATTACACTTTGTGAACATTATACGATAAAGAGAAAAAAAACAACAATTCTATGGCTTTATTTGATATTCATTCAGTCATTTGCCTTTATTTAACCAGGCAGGTCATTAAGAACACATTCTTATTTACAATGACGGCCTGGCAAGAGACAAGGACCACTTGGGGGTGAAAGGAAGTGGTTTAGGGAGTAAAACACAGTAAAGTTGTGGCTCTACAAAGGTGGAAAACCTTTAGGTAGCATTTTTTGGCAAAGCTGCAGAAATGGGCAGAAACTGGCTCTCGGCTCTGCGCGTGGCCGCGCGCGGCCGCGCGCTCCTGATCGGGATCGCGGATGGAAGCTCAATAATAATATAATAATATAATAAAATAAAATAATTGCAACACGCATTAAAAAAAACACAATACAACTTACGTGACGTGACGGCGTGACTCCACATGTTGCTGCAAGTTGCAACAACCCCCCTCCCCCGCCCCGCCCCCGACAGCTTCCAGGAGCTGCGGCTGCGCGTTCCCGCGGTCTGCGCGCACGCGGCCCGCAGACAGCTTCATGCTTCTAATCCAACTCAAAACATTCATTATAAATCGCCTCTTGCACATACAATGCTCAAATCATATTATTTTCAACAATATTTTTACGAAGTTAGAAGTTAATTCGACATTGCATGACAAAGTAAAGATTTATTTCAAAATGAGTTCATATTTTGAATAAAGTCGGTGACAAACTGTCCCAAATATAGAATGGATATCAGAATGGAAGCCTGATTAAATGTATTGATTTTGGGTCAATTTGGACCAAGTATTTGAAAGTTAAAACAACTTTTATGTTCATGGCGAGACACCGAAATTTGACAACCTCTAACAGCGACGCCCTTTGAGAAAAACTTACAGTTTTCTCTGTCAGCCATCGTCAATGTCTTACCTATTTATCTGACCAACTTTGAGATCCATCCGCTCATCTCCCTTTGAGCACAGATGCATACTAGAAGACATGACAATTCCTGGTGCCAACAGGTGGCGCTACAACCGATCCTGAATATTCCACCATAGATGTCTTCAGGCTCAGCCTACAATCATGCACATACGTTTTCAACCACATCAAATCATGTATTGCTGAATTACAGCCAATTGGTGTTTCATGGCGAGCCTTAAAAATGACCCCAAACTTCGCCGGATCACTACGGTCAAGCCCTCTGCTAAAAACGTAAAAGCTTCGCAATTTAGCGTCGGCCATGTGTCTAGATTGTACAAACCAAGTTGTGAGCCAATCTGATAAAATCTCTAGGAGGAGTTTGTTAAAGTACGAGGCCTAGAAATGATCAGAATTCATAAAAAATGACATTTTCTGTTCAAAATGCCGGACTTCCTGTGTAACTTAGAGCATGGGTCCAAGAGACTTTTTTGTAGGGCTTTGTCAGATATAATAGACACATAAAGGTCATTGCTGTAAGTCAAACCATATTGTGGGGCTCGTCAAAAACATAAAATAGGTGGCGCTATAGAGCCTAATCCTTTTTGACCCATGCCTGTCGCCCATAAAATACGTAATTTTACGCGACTCTGGAAGCGTGTGCAAAATTTGGTGAGTTTTTGAGCATTTTAAGGCCTCCAAAAAGGCAATTTATTTATGGCGAGAATAATAATAATAATAATAATAATAATAATAATAATAATAATAAACATCACAGATACAATAGGGTCCTCGCACTTTCAGTGCTCGGGCCCTAATTACAAACTTCAAACATATATCTCTATACACGCATGTGCAAAAATACACAAAAAACCATGTAACAAACCAGCAAAAAAAACCAAAACAGTACAACACATACCCCATACCCCTTATCACATGGAAGAAAACCTTCAATCACTCACTTCCGCTCCCCCAATCCCTCCACCCCCTCCCCCCCAATCCCATACCAATCTCTCCCTCTCGTCCACAGACACCAGCGTGTTCCCCCTCAAAAAGAGAGGGGCGAAACCTTCAATCCCACAGATGTATTTATAATTAATCTGTTTTTTCACTAAGCCCTTGAAAAACACCCAAATCGGTGCCACCCTCCCTTCAAACCGAGCCACATTCCTTCTGGCTTTGATGGCCCACCGTGCATGGCTCAGTAAAAATTTGCACAGCCCACTATTTTCCACCCTGCTCTTCTCCCAAATCCCAAATAACACAAATTTGTCCCACCCATCCTCCATCTCCCATTCCATGTTCAACTTGTCCACCATACAGGTTTTCAGTCTCTTAAAAAACGGCCGTAATCTCACGCACTCCACATACATGTGTCTAATATCCTCATCCTTCTCCTTACAGACATCACACATCCTCCCGACCTCCCTGTCAAACTGGTGCATGACCACATTCGTAAAAATCTTCCTATGTCGTAGTTTAAAATCATTATCCTCGGCTTCAATGCTGTTTTCTTTAATCTTCCATTTCCCCCACACTTGTTTTATGTTCAGAGTCCCATCTGCCCTGCACCAGTTCTCCAGGGAAGCCGGGAGTTTCACCACCTGTTTCACAAACATTCTGTATAGCTGTTTCACTTTCACTCCCTCCAAAGTCACCCATTCCCCCCCCCCTCTCTATATACAACATCGGTACCCTCCCGGTCCTATTCACTACCACCTCTGTGTCTATTTTCTCCCTCCACCTTCCCGGTATGCTCTGTTTCACTAATTCGTAGTCCTTCCTTACCTGCTCTAAACTTATTCTATCATTGTATTCATGCACACATTCGTAAATGGCTGTAGCCGACAAAAAACCTGGCACCACTTCATACATGACATGTTTTATTTGCATGAGTCCCGCTTCCACAAAGTATTTTGGCTTTAGTGGCTGTCCTTCATGTTTGATGTTCCCGTTGCCAAACAATGGCACCTCTCTAATGGTCTCCAGATCTGTGCAGTCCCACCTCGCGTTTTTCAGCAGCTCTGCCTGTGCAGCCAGGATCTCTCTATAGAACTGCGGGAGTCCTGCCGTCAGGTAAGCGTTTGTCTGCATTAGCATTGCAAACTCATTTCCCAGCTTCCTCTTTAAAAAAAACCCCATCACCTTCTTCCAGCAGTGCTCTCCCTCCCCATACAAGAAAGCCCTCCCCCGTTTTATTCTTAAAGCCTTCTTTTTGCTCTCTATGTCAACTAATTTCAAACCTCCCTGCTCATACCCCCCAATCAAGGTTGCTCTCGCTATTCTACTTTTCTTCCCACCCCATATAAAACCCCCCATCAGTTCATTCAATTTCTTCACCACCCATTCTGGCACTTCTAGCACCTCCATTACATAAACCATTTTTGAAAACAAAAGACTATTCACCACCACCACCCGCCCTTTAACCGTCAGTCGCCTCAGCTTCCAAAAATTCAGCACCCTCTGTATTTTATTCAGTAACTCTGACCATGTTTCATCCCTCACCCTCTCCCCCTCCATCCCCACATATATCCCGAGAACCTTCATCCTGTGCTCCTGTACCTTGAATGGTACTCCCCCACTTGCCACTACCCCATTTAAAAACATGATTTCTGACTTTAACATATTTATTCTTGCACCTGATGCCTTCCCATATATTTCCACCAATTCCACCACCCTTTTTATACTTGCCATATCCCTTACAGTCACCGTTGTGTCATCCGCGTATTGCTGTATTTTACTAAGACCACCCCCACCTTGTACCTCAATCCCTCTTATTTCTCCATCCCTTTTAATCATACATGCCAAGGGCTCTGCCACCACCGTGTATAAGAGTGCTGACATCGGACACCCCTGCCTAACTGACCTCCCTAATTTGAAGACTTCCGTTAAAACACCATTCACTTTCACCCTCCCCACCGCATGTCTGTACATCAATTTTAACCATCCTCTAAACCTCTCACCATATCCCACCCGCTCTAGAACTCCCCACATAAAATCGTGCTCCACCCTATCAAACGCTTTATTAAAATCTAAAGCCAACATAATCCCCTCCTCTCCCGATGCCCTCAAATATTCCACCATCCCTTTAATATTCAGAATTGTGTCTGCAATATCCCTATCCGGCACACTGTAGGCTTGTGTTATTGGAACGATTGATTTTAAAGTATATTTTAGTCTGTTTGCAAAAACTTTCATTAACACCTTGTAGTCTGTATTCAGTAGTGTGATTGGCCTGTAGTTCCCCAGATCATCAGCCTGCCCCTTCTTGAAGATCAGAGTAATTATCCCCATTGTGAATGATTCTGGTACTGTCTGGCGTCTTTCCATTTCTCTAAAAACTGCATGTAAAATCGGCCCCATCAGTTCTTTAAACGCTTTGTAGAAATTGGCTGTTAGGCCATCACTACCAGGACTCCTATTCATACTCAAAGCAGCAATTGCCTGTTCTATTTCCTCTGCTGTGATGTCACTGTCACATTCATCCCTCTCCTCTTCTGTTACACTCACAGTCACACTCTCCAGCACATCTTTCATCACTCTCTCATCCACTCCCTCGCTAGTAAACATCCTCCCGTAAAAATCATGCACACCTCCCAAAATCCCCACTAGGTCTGTCTTCAACCCACCCCCCTCAGTCCTTACTCCCCTGATAAAACATTTCTGTTGTTTCTGTTTCTCCATCCTCAAAAAAAAACCAGTGTTCCTTTCCCCCTCTACGGCATATCTCGCCCTGCTCCGCACAATCGCACCTTCACATTTCATTCTCTCTATCTCCTTTAGTTCAGCATGACAGCTCACCACAGCTTCTTCACTTATAACCTCGGCAGCATTTAAACGTGTGATTTCTCTTCTAAGGAACTTTTCTCTCTCTTTCTTTTTGAAATTCCTCCTTGCTGCGTGTTTCATACTTATCTTCCTGATTCTTTTCTTTAAATTTTCCCATCCCTCTAACACCTCCCCACCATTCAACCATTGTGAGCTGTCATGCTGAATAATCTCTTTCATTCTTTTTTTAAAGTCACCATCCTCCAGTAGTTTGGCATTGAAATGCCACAAACCCCCTCCCTTACCCCCCTCCCTCCTACCCAGTTCAAGATGTACCGTTGTGTGGTCACTGAGACACGTAACCTTATATTCCATATTCATGACCAAATCATAATACTTTTCTTTTATCAAAATTAAATCAATACGGCTCTGTTTCAAACATTCATTCGACATTTGTGTTCTGGAGAACACTTTCCCCTCAGGATTCTTCTGCCTCCACACGTCCCACATATGATACTTCCTCATTATTTCACTCAGTATTCCTCTTGAGGCATCATTTCAAAATTTCCCACTGTCCCTGATGTCTAATCTACTCATCTTGACATTAAAATCCCCCAACACAAAATCACTGGTCCCCATAAAGCCTTCGTACTTCTGGAAAAAGAGTCCTCTCTCCCTCGAGTCATTTGGTGCATAAACATTTGCTAACGAAAAAGAAACTCCTCTAAATTCAAACAAAATCTTTATAAACCTCCCCCCATTGTCATTTTGCACAAGACTTGATTTTAGCCCCTCCTTCAACAAAATTGCCACCCCCCCCACATTGTCATCTGTCCTGCTCGCATACACCGAGCCCTTCCACATTGCCTTACAGGTGTCGATCATCCGTCCATCCCAGTGCGTCTCCTGTATGCAAATAATATCCGCTGCACATATATTCAACATTTTTTCCAGTTTGTCTGGGTTCTTCAGTCCGTTCGCATTCTGCGAAATTATGTGCAGGCCGCTCAACATTGAGGATAAATGAAAAAGGAAAAGTCCAAACACTGCTGTCATCCTAATCATTTATCCATGTCATCCCTCTCCCTTCCCTCCCCCCTCTTTCATCAATTTCTTTGTTTTAGTACCCTCACACAAGTCTGTGAGTTCAGCGCTCACCTCCCGCGAAGTCTTCCTTCTTTCTTTTATCCTTCCTCTCGTCTCGACGCTGCTCTGGCTGCGAGAGCGCCAGCTGCCAGCTCGCTCGATTCCTCGCCGTCCTCTCCTCCCTCTCTCTACCGCTTCCTCACTCCGTCCTCCCGCCGTCGTCGGTCGCTTGTCCTCATCCTCTCCCGACCCGTCCTCCTCGATCTCCTTCTCCGTCTCCATCTCGCTCTCATCCAACTCGTGCACGCCTTCCTCGATCTCATGCGCGCATCCCTCCAGCTGCTCCAGCCTGCGTTCTCCGCCCGCGCCATTCTCCGTCTTCTCTTTCTCCTCCTCCGCTCCCGTCTGCAAGCAGACGCAGGTGTCCTCCGCTCTCTTGCAGCCCCTGCACGTTTCCACCGTGCACTCGCGTGCGTAATGTCCATGTTTCTTACATTTGTGGCAGGTGAAATCAGGACACTCTCTTACAATGTGCCCCGGTTGGAGACAGAGCCTGCACACCCTTTCCTGCCGATCGTGCAGTACTCTAAAGTACTCTGCCCCTTCAATGGTCTCAAACTTGGTTGAGTATGGCAGAGACGTGACCGTGTCCGTGAATCTCACTTTTAAATATCTCGTACCATCAAAAACCTGCGTCCCCGCCCATTTCCGCCGTCTGATGTGGGATGCAGGCATTACTCCCCAATGTCTCAGCTTTTCAGTGATCTGTCCATCCGTTATATACACGGGCAGCATTAGGAAGGAAACAATCCTCGTGTCCTTTTCCACCTCAGACGCAATCACGTTTGACTGCCTTAATTTAAATCCATCCAGCAGTCTTGATTTCCCTTTGGGATTCCCCATCGAGATTTCCCACTTTTTTCCGCCTTTCTGCCTGCACCCCACCACACGTCCACATGTCCCATCAATAGCTTTGAGCAGCTCAATCGTTGTGATTTCATCCGGCCCCTCGATCTCCACCGTGACCACCAGCGCTCTGTCCTCCGCCTCCACTCCGCTCCTCTCTCCCTGCTTGTCTCTTTCATCCACCGCCATTTGCCGCGGACCTGCTCTCTCTCCGTCCACTTTGTCCGTCCGTCGTCTGCCTTCCATCGATCCATTCGTACCGTCCTTCTCCATTCTCCTATTCTCCACCTCCGCCGGCATCGCCGTCACCGATGCTGCCGACGGCCTCCTTCCGTCTCCCTGCATCGTCCTCTCGCTGCCAGCATTTGGCATGATCCTCTCCACCTCATCTCCTCTTTTATCCGCCATCTCCACCTTAAAGGTCTGGAGACTGACCCCCGTGCAGCGAAAAGCTGCCGGGGGGAGCCTTCTCTTTTCCACTGCTTCCTCTCTGCCTGTGTTCCACTCTCCACACTCCACAATCCACACCGACCGCGCCCTGCACACAATCACTGCCAGCTGCACCAGTGCCTCGTTAGCAAAGGGGCAGGTCCAGGCTGGTATGGCCGTAAGCAGAAGCTGCAGCTTGAAATACCTCTTATATGGAGTTGAAGATAAGTCATAGAATATAAGTCATTGATTTGTTGGTTTTATTTGTTGGAGTTAAAGTGCCTTAACCATGTGCAAAACACTTTAGGACGTGAGCTGTCGCTGTTACCACGTTGAAATATGTGTGGGTAGATTAAGCGTGAGCGCTCTCTGCTGGTTGAAAAAGCTTACAGCACCTGGTATTCCCAGGCGGTCTCCCATCCAAGTACTAACAAGGCCCGACCCTGCTTAGCTTCCGAGATCAGACGAGATCGGGCGCATCCAGGCTGGTATGGCCGTAAGCAGAAGCTGCAGCTTGAAATACCTCTTATATGGAGTTGAAGATAAGTCATAGAATATAAGTCATTGATTTGTTGGTTTTATTTGTTGGAGTTAAAGTGCCTTAACCATGTGCAAAACTCTTTAGGACGTGAGCTGTCGCTGTTACCACGTTGAAATATGTGTGGCTAGATTAAGCGAGACCGTTCTCTGCTGGTTGAAAAAGCTTACAGCACCTGGTATTCCCAGGCGGTCTCCCATCCAAGCACTAACCAGGCCCGACCCTGCTTAGCTTCCGAGATCAGACGAGATCGGGCGCATCCAGGCTGGTATGGCCGTAAGCAGAAGCTGCAGCTTGAAATACCTCTGATATGGAGTTGAAGATAAGTCATAGAATATAAGTCATTGATTTGTTGGTTTTATTTGTTGGAGTTAAAGAGCCTTAACCATGTGCAAAACACTTTAGGACGTGAGCTGTCGCTCTTACCATGTTGAAATATGTGTGGGTAGATTAAGCGAGAGCGCTCTCTGCTGGTTGAAAAAGCTTACAGCACCTGGTATTCCCAGGCGGTCTCCCATCCAAGTACTAACCAGGCCCGACCCTGCTTAGCTTCCGAGATCAGACGAGATCGGGCACATCCAGGCTGGTATGGCCGTAAGCTGAAGCTGCAGCTTGAAATACTTCTTATATGGAGTTGAAGATAAGTATATAATACAAGTCATTGATTTGTTGGTGATAATAATTTAGAAGCGCTTATTTGTTGGAGTTAAAGTGCCTTAACCATGTGAAAAACACTTTTGGACGTGAGCTGTCGCTGTTACCACGTTGAAATATGTGTGGGTAGATTAAGCGAGAGCGTTCTCTGCTGGTTGAAAAAGCTTACAGCACCTGCTATTCCCAGGCGGTCTCCCATCCAAGTACTAAACAGGCCCAACCCTGCTTAGCTTCCGAGATCAGACGAGATCAGGCGCATCCAGGCTGGTATGGCCGTAAGCAGAAGCTGCAGCTTGAAATACCTCTTATATGGAGTTGAAGATAAGTCATAGAATATAAGTCATTGATTTGTTGGTTTTATTTGTTGGAGTTAAAGTGCCTTAACCATGTGCAAAACACTTTAGGACGTGAGCTGTCGCTGTTACCACGTTGAAATATGTGTGGGTAGATTAAGCGAGAGCGCTCTCTGCTGGTTGAAAAAGCTTACAGCACCTGGTATTCCCAGGCGGTCTCCCATCCAAGTACGAACCAGGCCCGACCCTGCTTAGCTTCCGAGATCAGACGAGATTGCACGCATCCAGGCTGGTATGGCCGTAAGCTGAAGCTGCAGCTTGAAATACCTCTTATATGGAGTTGAAGATAAGTCATATAATATAAGTCATTGATTTGTTGGTGATAATAATTTAGAAGCACTTATTTGTTGGAGTTAAAGTGCCTTAACCATGTGCAAAACACTTTAGGACGTGAGCTGTCGCTGTTACCACGTTGAAATATGTGTGGGTAGATTAAGCGAGAGCGCTCTCTGCTGGTTGAAAAAGCTTACAGCACCTGGTATTCCCAGGCGGTCTCCCATCCAAGTACTAACCAGGCCCGACCCTGCTTAGCTTCCGAGATCAGACGAGATCGGGCGCATCCAGGCCGGTACGGCCGTAAGTAGAAGCTGCAGCTTCAAATACCTCTTATATGGAGTTGAAGATAAGTCATAGAATATAAGTCATTGATTTGTTGGTTTTATTTGTTGGAGTTAAAGTGCCTTAACCATGTGCAAAACACTTTAGGACGTGAGCTGTCGCTGTTACCACGTTGAAATATGTGTGGGTAGATTAAGCGAGAGCGCTCTCTGCTGGTTGAAAAAGCTTACAGCACCTGGTATTCCCAGGCGGTCTCCCATCCAAGTACTAACCAGGCCCGACCCTGCTTAGCTTCCGAGATCAGACGAGATCGGGCGCATCCAGGCTGGTATGGCCGTAAGCAGAAGCTGCAGCTTGAAATACCTCTTATATGGAGTTGAAGATAAGTCATAGAATATAAGTCATTGATTTGTTGGTTTTATTTGTTGGAGTTAAAGTGCCTTAACCATGTGCAAAACACTTTAGGACGTGAGCTGTCGCTCTTACCACGTTGAAATATGTGTGGGTAGATTAAGCGAGAGCGCTCTCTGCTGGTTGAAAAAGCTTACAGCACCTGGTATTCCCAGGCGGTCTCCCATCCAAGTACTAACCAGGCCCGACCCTGCTTAGCTTCCGAGATCAGACGAGATCGGGCGCATCCAGGCTGGTATGGCCGTAAGCTGAAGCTGCAGCTTGAAATACTTCTTATATGGAGTTGAAGATAAGTATATAATACAAGTCATTGATTTGTTGGTGATAATAATTTAGAAGCGCTTATTTGTTGGAGTTAAAGTGCCTTAACCATGTGCAAAACACTTTAGGCCGTGAGCTGTCGCTGTTACCACGTTGAAATATGTGTGGGTAGATTAAGCGAAAGCGCTCTCTGCTGGTTGAAAAAGCTTACAGCACCTGGTATTCCCAGGCGGTCTCCCATCCAAGTACTAACCAGGCCCGACCCTGCTTAGCTTCCGAGATCAGACGAGATCGGGCGCATCCAGGCTGGTATGGCCGTTAGCAGAAGCTGCAGCTTGAAATACCTCTTATATGGAGTTGAAGATAAGTCATATAATATAAGTCATTGATTTGTTTGTGATAATAATTTAGAAGCGCTTATTTGTTGGAGTTAAAGTGCCTTAACCATGTGCAAAACACTTTAGGACGTGAGCTGTCGCTGTTACCACGTTGAAATATGTGTGGGTAGATTAAGCGAGAGCGCTCTCTGCTGGTTGAAAAAGCTTACAGCACCTGGTATTCCCAGGCGGTCTCCCATCCAAGTACTAACCAGGCCCGACCTTGCTTAGCTTCCGAGATCAGACGAGATCGAGCGCATCCAGGCTGGTATGGCCGTAAGCTGAAGTTGCAGCTTGAAATACCTCTTATATGGAGTTGAAGATAAGTCATATAATATAAGTCATTGATTTGTTGGTTTTATTTGTTGGAGTTAAAGTGCCTTAACCATGTGCAAAACACTTTAGGACGTGAGCTGTCGCTGTTACCACGTTGAAATATGTGTGGCTAGATTAAGCGAGACCGTTCTCTGCTGGTTGAAAAAGCTTACAGCACCTGGTATTCCCAGGCGGTCTCCCATCCAAGTACTAACCAGGCCCGACCCTGCTTAGCTTCCGAGATCAGACGAGATCGGGCGCATCCAGGCTGGTATGGCCGTAAGCAGAAGCTGCAGCTTGAAATACCTCTGATATGGAGTTGAAGATAAGACATAGAATATAAGTAATTGATTTGTTGGTTTTATTTGTTGGAGTTAAAGTGCCTTAACCATGTGCAAAACACTTTAGGACGTGAGCTGTCGCTGTTACCACGTTGAAATATGTGTGGGTAGATTAAGCGTGAGCGCTCTCTGCTGGTTGAAAAAGCTTACAGCACCTGGTATTCCCAGGCGGTCTCCCATCCAAGTACTAACAAGGCCCGACCCTGCTTAGCTTCCGAGATCAGACGAGATCGGGCGCATCCAGGCTGGTATGGCCGTAAGCAGAAGCTGCAGCTTGAAATACCTCTTATATGGAGTTGAAGATAAGTCATAGAATATAAGTCATTGATTTGTTGGTTTTATTTGTTGGAGTTAAAGTGCCTTAACCATGTGCAAAACACTTTAGGACATGAGCTGTCGCTGTTACCACGTTGAAATATGTGTGGGTAGATTAAGCGAGAGCGCTCTCTGCTGGTTGGAAAAGCTTACAGCACCTGGTATTCCCAGGCGGTCCCCCATCCAAGTACAAACCAGGCCCGACCCTGCTTAGCTTCCGAGATCAGACGAGATCGGGCGCATCCAGGCTGGTATGGCCGTAAGCAGAAGCTGCAGCTTGAAATACCTCTTATATGGAGTTGAAGATAAGTCATAGAATATAAGTCATTGATTTGTTGGTTTTATTTGTTGGAGTTAAAGTGCCTTAACCATGTGCAAAACACTTTAGGACGTGAGCTGTCGCTGTTACCACGTTGAAATATGTGTGGGTAGATTAAGCGAGAGCGCTCTCTGCTGGTTGAAAATGCTTACAGCACCTGGTATTCCCAGGCGGTCTCCCATCCAAGTACTAACCAGGCCCGACCCTGCTTAGCTTCCGAGATCAGACGAGATCGGGCGCATCCAGGCTGGTATGGCCGTAAGCTGAAACTGCAGCTTGAAATACCTCTTATATGGAGTTGAAGATAATCATAGAATATAAGTCATTGATTTGTTGGTTTTATTTGTTGGAGTTAAAGTGCCTTAACCATGTGCAAAACACTTTTGGACGTGAGCTGTCGCTGTTACTAAGTTGAAATATGTGTGGGTAGATTAAGCGAGAGCGCTCTCTGCTGGTTGAAAATGCTTACAGCACCTGGTATTCCCAGGCGGTCTCCCATCCAAGTACTAACCAGGCCCGACCTTGCTTAGCTTCCGAGATCAGACGAGATCGGGCGCATCCAGGCTGGTATGGCCGTAAGCAGAAGCTGCTGTTTGAAATACCTCTTATATGGAGTTGAAGATAAGTCATATAATATAAGTCATTGATCTGTTGGTGATAATAATTTAGAAGCGCTTATTTGTTGGAGTTAAAGTGGCTTAACCATGTGCAAAACACTTTAGGACGTGAGCTGTCGCTGTTACCACGTTGAAATATGTGTGGGTAGATTAAGCGAGAGCGCTCTCTGCTGGTTGAAAATGCTTACAGCTCCTGGTATTCCCAGGCGGTCTCCCATCCAAGTACTAACCAGGCCCGACCCTGCTTAGCTTCCGAGATCAGACGAGATCGGGCGCATCCAGGCTGGTATGGCCGTAAGCAGAAGCTGCAGCTTGAAATACCTCTTATATGGAGTTGAAGATAAGTCATAGAATATAAGTCATTGATTTGTTGGTTTTATTTGTCGGAGTTAAAGTGCCTTAACCATGTGCAAAACACTTTAGGACGTGAGCTGTCGCTGTTACCACGTTGAAATTTGTGTGGGTAGATTAAGCGAGAGCGCTCTCTGCTGGTTGAAAAAGCTTACAGCACCTGGTATTCCCAGGCGGTCTCCCATCCAAGTACTAACCAGGCCCGACCCTGCTTAGCTTCCGAGATCAGACGAGATCGGGCGCATCCAGGCTGGTATGGCCGTAAGCAGATGCTGCAGCTTGAAATACCTCTTATATGGAGTTGAAGATAAGTCATAGAATATAAGTCATTGATTTGTTGGTTTTATTTGTTGGAGTTAAAGTGCCTTAACCATGTGCAAAACACTTTAGGACGTGAGCTGTCGCTGTTACCACGTTGAAATATGTGTGGGTAGATTAAGCGAGAGCGCTCTCTGCTGGTTGAAAAAGCTTACAGCACCTGGTATTCCCAGGCGGTCTCCCATCCAAGTACTAACCAGGCCCGACCCTGCTTAGCTTCCGAGATCAGACGAGATCGGGCGCATCCAGGCTGGTATGGCCGTAAGCTGAAGCTGCAGCTTGAAATACTTCTTATATGGAGTTGAAGATAAGTATATAATACAAGTCATTGATTTGTTGGTGATAATAATTTAGAAGCGCTTATTTGTTGGAGTTAAAGTGCCTTAACCATGTGCAAAACACTTTAGGACGTGAGCTGTCGCTGTTACCACGTTGAAATATGTGTGGGTAGATTAAGCGAGAGCGCTCTCTGCTGGTTGAAAAAGCTTACAGCACCTGGTATTCCCAGGCGGTCCCCCATCCAAGTACAAACCAGGCCCGACCCTGCTTAGCTTCCGAGATCAGACGAGATCGGGCGCATCCAGGCTGGTATGGCCGTAAGCAGAAGCTGCAGCTTGAAATACCTCTTATATGGAGTTGAAGATAAGTCATAGAATATAAGTCATTGATTTGTTGGTTTTATTTGTTGGAGTTAAAGTGCCTTAACCATGTGCAAAACACTTTAGGACGTGAGCTGTCGCTGTTACCACGTTGAAATATGTGTGGGTAGATTAAGCGAGAGCGCTCTCTGCTGGTTGAAAATGCTTACAGCACCTGGTATTCCCAGGCGGTCTCCCATCCAAGTACTAACCAGGCCCGACCCTGCTTAGCTTCCGAGATCAGACGAGATCGGGCGCATCCAGGCTGGTATGGCCGTAAGCTGAAACTGCAGCTTGAAATACCTCTTATATGGAGTTGAAGATAATCATAGAATATAAGTCATTGATTTGTTGGTTTTATTTGTTGGAGTTAAAGTGCCTTAACCATGTGCAAAACACTTTTGGACGTGAGCTGTCGCTGTTACTAAGTTGAAATATGTGTGGGTAGATTAAGCGAGAGCGCTCTCTGCTGGTTGAAAATGCTTACAGCACCTGGTATTCCCAGGCGGTCTCCCATCCAAGTACTAACCAGGCCCGACCTTGCTTAGCTTCCGAGATCAGACGAGATCGGGCGCATCCAGGCTGGTATGGCCGTAAGCAGAAGCTGCTGTTTGAAATACCTCTTATATGGAGTTGAAGATAAGTCATATAATATAAGTCATTGATCTGTTGGTGATAATAATTTAGAAGCGCTTATTTGTTGGAGTTAAAGTGGCTTAACCATGTGCAAAACACTTTAGGACGTGAGCTGTCGCTGTTACCACGTTGAAATATGTGTGGGTAGATTAAGCGAGAGCGCTCTCTGCTGGTTGAAAATGCTTACAGCTCCTGGTATTCCCAGGCGGTCTCCCATCCAAGTACTAACCAGGCCCGACCCTGCTTAGCTTCCGAGATCAGACGAGATCGGGCGCATCCAGGCTGGTATGGCCGTAAGCAGAAGCTGCAGCTTGAAATACCTCTTATATGGAGTTGAAGATAAGTCATAGAATATAAGTCATTGATTTGTTGGTTTTATTTGTCGGAGTTAAAGTGCCTTAACCATGTGCAAAACACTTTAGGACGTGAGCTGTCGCTGTTACCACGTTGAAATTTGTGTGGGTAGATTAAGCGAGAGCGCTCTCTGCTGGTTGAAAAAGCTTACAGCACCTGGTATTCCCAGGCGGTCTCCCATCCAAGTACTAACCAGGCCCGACCCTGCTTAGCTTCCGAGATCAGACGAGATCGGGCGCATCCAGGCTGGTATGGCCGTAAGCAGATGCTGCAGCTTGAAATACCTCTTATATGGAGTTGAAGATAAGTCATAGAATATAAGTCATTGATTTGTTGGTTTTATTTGTTGGAGTTAAAGTGCCTTAACCATGTGCAAAACACTTTAGGACGTGAGCTGTCGCTGTTACCACGTTGAAAT